>NC_056733.1:1868976002-1869103502 GCF_019279795.1 Protopterus annectens
ACATGTCATATCTAAGTATAGTACCTCTCCCCATAACCTACACCTCAAAACAGCTAGTATGTTCTGTGTAGCCCCTCTGGTATTAACTTGGCATTAAAATTAAGGGGCAAATGCCCATAATCATATATTTCAAGCTGCTGTTGTCATATTTACATACAGTATGCCTCTGAACCCTATTACCCACAAAAGACAGCTAACTTCTTTGTATGTTTTTGATGTCAGACTGAGACAAAACTGAAAAACAATTAGAATATAATATTTGCTATCAGACATATATTGACAGTGTGCTTATTTACTCTTCCCAGAAAAGATAGCCACCTACAGATGCATAAGATGTTTGACTGTGAGGAAAATAAAAAAAAGTATCGATTGCAATATTGTTCCCAGCTTGTAACATCTAGAGACAGAGCAGTGCTCCTATACAAGTTATAGTGACCCTCTGTGAGAAAAGTTAGAAATAATGACCATGCTCTCCCCAGACCAACACAAGATATACTGACCTCTGAGGTCTGGGAGGAATGCTAAATAAATAATGACATCTCCAGCCCCCCCCCCCCACCCACACACACACACACACACACACACACACACACACACACACACACACACACACACACACACAGAGACCTTCTATGTACAGTCATGAACATGACTGGTTTTAGACTAGGTGGTGTTCAGGGCAGATGTGATTACTACGCCCATGTCAAAATCCACTTAGCCTTGCTGTGTGTGGGGCCACCAGCTCCCAGAATTTCTGAAGGTATGGGTAGTCTGTGATGCATGTATACCTTGTCTTCAGCTGTTAAACTGAACAAGAAACAACAGGGTAATTTATTTGTAGCCGGTCAACCCCCACCAAGCAGTTATAACCACTTCTATGTATACTTCAGACCTCTGATTGTGATAAAAGAGGATTATTTTGTAATGTATTTCACCTTTGTTCCAAATAAACAATTGCCACACATTAAAATATTGCATATTGTTTCAAATAGTCACATTAGTCTTGCAAAGCCAAAACAATAAGGAAACAGTAGCAGACAGCTAGCTATTTTCTTCCACATAAGATAGCCACAGCAGTTATACCTTCTCTATTTGTGTATATCAGATATTTAAGTAGTCCATCTTACTTCTCACGAAAGCACACTAGTCCTTCAAAGCCTGACAGTGACTGTTTAAACTGAGCAAAAACAAGGACATTTAATTTCATCCAGCCTACCCCAACCCCCACCAATACTCATAGCCACAACTCCTGATGACTATGAAATATTATTTAACATCCACAGTGCACGTAAAAAAGTTGCTGCACATTAAAGTATTCCAATTCAAGTCGCTCCACTCAAACCACAAAGCCAGAAAAATATTTCCAAAAATATCTGGTTGAGTACTGCCAGCATTATTATATAACTAGTAATAGCTCTTATCTCATGGCATCATTCCCCTCATTGAAACTGCCCACAAAAATCAAAAAGCCAGAAATATCGCCCAAAATATCTGGTTGATTGCTGCCAACTTTATTGTAAAACCAGTCATAACACTTATCTGTCTATACCATTTTCCTCATTGCAACTACCCACACAAATCACAAAGCCAGAAATATTGCCCAAAATATCTGTTAATCACTGCCAGTATTATTGTAAACCAAGTAATAACACTTCTTACAGTGTAACCCCCCCCCCTCATCCCAACTGCCGACAAAAATCATAAAGCCGGAAATATTACCCAAAATATCTGTTTGATCACTATCAGCATTATTGCTAAAAAATATTAATAACATTTATTTCATGACATCATTCCCCTCATCCAAACTGCCCACACAAATCACAAAACCAGAAATATTGCCCAAAATATCCGGTGTCTCACTGCCAAAATTACTATAAAAACAGTCATAACACTTATCTGTCCATGCCATTCCCATCATCACTGCTCACACAAATCATAAATCCAGAAAAACTGCCAAATTATCTGTTTGACCATTGTCAGCATTGTTGTAAAACTAGTAATAAGACTTCTCACAGCACTATTCCCCTCATCTCAACTGCTCACACAAACCACAGTGCCAGACCTATTGCCCAAAATATCTGTTTGATCACTGCCAGCAGAATTATTGTAAACATAGTATTATAGATGTATTCATCTCACCAACAACCTGTTGCTCCTCTGTCCAGAATTCTGCAGAATGTTCCTGATTTTGACCTCTCTCCAATGGACAGGATTTCCAACATTCATATATATTAAAAAAAAGAAAAACAACAATCATTCAGGTGGTTTTGCACCTATATTCGAACATTGCAAGGTCTCTAATCCAGTGACCTTGCAATGTTTAAGTTAAGGTAATGTGACGTGATGCTCCACAAGTGCATTTTCTTCTATTAAGTTCTCTTTATTTATTTATTTTTTAAAGCAAAGGAATTACTCTAATAAGGAAAGAGTGCCCCTACAAGCACAGCATCCTAGGCCATTGCCTAGTTCACCTATATGTGTAAGGCTGCTCTGTCCTGAAGAACACCCCTCCTCTCATCTCTTGAATAATGCTTTTACTCCTTGGGACCTGAACATTATGAATTAATAGGCTTGCCTTTTCCCCTTGACTGGCAGTCCAAAAGTATCTCAGTTGCAAAATACTATTGTTTTCGGCCATTACTTTTGTCCATAGGATATTTGAGCTACAGGCCCTTTTCAGTAGGGAATCCTATTTGGTCTTTCATAAGGGACAGGACACCTCTTAGGACTAACCACATTTCCATTCTATTCGCATTTCCATTTTGTTGCTTGGAGCAGAATCCAGGGACAAACAACCCTTCATACCTTAAACATTCACCACCAGTTGAAGTTCTACCTGAAAAGGGTACACAACTTCAAGAAGACAGATCGCTTCATCTGTTTTTGAGTGGGTCGTTGGCTGGGAATAGAAAAATCCTTATCAAGTGGTTTGCAAGCTGCATTACCTTTTGCCACCAGGCAAGGAGTTGCCTGCTGCAAAAATGCTGTTCCCATGTCACTCCACCAGAGTTGTGGCTTGTTTTTGTGCTTTTTTCAAAAACAACTCAACTCCTGACATTTTTGCAACATCCACTTGGTCATCTGTCTATACCTTTACCAAGCATTATTGCTTGTGCCATGATTCCAAAACTTGAGTTCCCTTTGACATCTTAGTGCTTCAGTACACTACATTCTGACCCTTTTCTTGTTGGTCTTCCTCTTGATTTGCCCTTTCTGGAAGGCTTTCTGTGTACTGCTTGAAACTTTTTCTAGTGTTTCATAAAATGAAGTGCCTTCAAAGGTAGATATAAAGGATAGGTACTGATCATATCAGCTGATCTGCAGAAATGTTCTCTTTTGCAATGCAAGTCTTTTTCCACACCACACCACACCCCCCAAAAAAATCAGGTAAGCATATAATTTTATATTCTGATTATTCTGTCTGTCAGATGTAACTGCTTAATTCATCGAGGTTAAAGTACTCTGAGCAAAAGTACTAGGCACGCCCTTCTACCCCGTTACATATAGAATGTGCCAGCAGAAAGCACAAATATCTCTTTGAGTGTAGGACCTGGACATTTTTCAGAACTACGCTAAGCTGGATATAGCAGAAAAAAATCCATTTGTAGGTGGCTATGATGGGGTTGCAATGCAGATTGTGTGAAAGCTGTGGTTCACAGTACAGCATAACTTCCAACTGTCCAGAATTTTGCAGAATATTCTTGATATTGTCTCATATTTTTGCATTGCCACTGGTAAATGTTTTTGATTTTCTAGTAAATCACTTAGGATTACATTGAGTCAGTAATGCCAGTAATTAGAATTTAACTCTTCTTATTGTTCAGAAAATGTATTACAGTATGTGTTGGGATTTGGTATAATGGTTAAGGTAATTACTTTCTAGACTCTAGGTACTGGGTTTAATTCTTACCTTTGAAAGGAAAATTGGCTACGCTTAAAATGGTCCACAGGGGCAACTAGCCCAGTACTTACCTGTGAATCTGAAACTTGTAAATCTGTTATCTTTTTTAGTAAATTAGAGTAATATTAAAATAAAAATCATCTCCCATTATTTGTGACTTTATCTAGAATTCTTGAGCAAAGACGAGAGGTATGCAGTATACATAGCATAGAATTGCATTAGCTATGCTATTCAGTTGTTTCTGCTTTTTTGCATATATTCTAAGCGACACAGGTGCACTTGGTGCTGTGCAACAACTTTTATGAATCATGTTTGGACTTTTTCTATGTAGTTTCTGGAATATTTACACCAGTCATTGTATACCATTTCTGAGCTTCCAGCACTGCAAAATAAGAGCTTAAAAATATAATTGCTGATTTTCTTTCTCTACTCAGTTTGCTGATATGGTAGTCTAATATGTTTCATTACAAAAATAACTTATTCTGAATAGTTAAGCATAAAAAGTACCCCTTCTTGAGTCTACCAAATGACCATAACAGTTTCACTCTCATGGTCTAACTGTTTATATAGCAGAATCTCAAAGGGAGCAATTTTTGTGGAAACTTCCCAAAACCATAAACTGCTGCTGGGGTTCAACTCTAGACCCAAGGTACTTATCTTTTGTATTTATTTTGTCTGATGTTCATAAAATGTCTTTAAATAAAATGAAATATTTTGAGCTGCACTGCATATGACTGAACAAACTCTGATTCTACTTTCCAGGCATTTTTTACTGATGATTATGTACGACAACATCCAGAAGACCAGGAGAAACTGTGTAAAATTAAGGACCTTATTGCCTGGCAGGTAAATAGGAATGCTGTCCATATAACCTGTTGTCTGACCATACCAAGATGTTTACTGATTTTTTTTTTTACATTCTACATCCCTTGTACAGTGCAGTGTACTATTTCACTTAATGTTCTGGCATTTTTTTTAAATTCTGTCCTTGTTTCAACAAAGTCACAGTTCTTTCTTTTTGAATTTGCACATACAGTCAGAGTGAACTGTTCCTGGCAAAACATCTGTTTTTCTCTACCCAGATGACCAGAGAACTTTTTTTAAAAAAGCTAAACATCCTAGTCAGAATTAAAATGATAAGGTAAAATAGCAGATTCATCAATCATCTCAGCTTTAGTAGTTGGACCCACTGAAAGAAAAAGAATAATTTTAAGTAGACGTTTTATCTTTTATAAGAATATAGCATACATATCCAGACATAAACAAGCCTCCATGTACATTTTGAACTTTCTGAGATAGATAATATATTTGACTTTGTCCAAAGGAATTGTTTTACGAAGCGGTAGTACTTGCTGTGAATTTCTCTTACCTGTCTGTGGTTTGTTTAGTAAATGGCCCTTATAAAAGAGGAAAATGTATTGGTTAAACAATACAAAAATCAGGATTTTAATAGTACATAAAGCCAGCTTCATTACAGTGTTAATACTGTCCAGTGACATAACATTAAGAATTCCCTTCCTGGGGTCAAGCTGTAACAGCAGGAAGGTTCAACCAAACATGAAAAAATGGACAAACCTTAAATTTAGTGAAACATTTATGTAAAACATTTTCTTGCAGTGGAAAAGCCCCTCTGACCCTTCCACCACTGTTATTTAAAGATACTATATGATTGTACAACCATACCACACACAGCAAATCACTGTCGGTGTGTATTTAGAAATCACAACAGCAGTGATTTTCTATGGCAAATACCATTTGACAAGTTCAGCACCAGTAAATGCTTCTAATATGAGAGGAAAAAGACCAACCTCCTGAGGACTGTAATACTGATCTGTATTCCCATCCAAAAATATGTCCAAAAACACTTTTCAAGTGTTTTTTTGTGTGTGTTTTGTTTTTGCAGATGGGCAAGCCACCAACACTCCCTAAACATATATATACCAATGCCGTGATCACACCAACTCAACAGAGTGGGACATTACCCCTAAAAGGAGCATCACTGCCACTACAACTGTGGTGAAGCAAGTGACCCTTGAGAATTCAGTATTTGTCCACCCATAGAAGTTATTAATCAATGAGTTGAAACTTTGTCCATTTGTAACTTAAGGGCTAGTAAGTTATTGTAAAATAAATCATCATTCAGCATTGTTAAAATGTCAGTAACTAACTAAATAAATAAATAAATATAATTCTTCACTGATACTGATAAACTACTAAACCCAACTTGTTTAAAACTTTGAACTGCCACAGTTTGACAGCTGTTTTGATAGCTTTAAAACAATTGATATTTAATATGGTTAGTGGTTATCAAACTATATTCCTGTGTGCTTTCTTATTTTTCTGCTATAAAGCACATATGAGCACACTTTGGATGTTGTGGAGCGCTAATCACTGCCATTACTCCACTCAGTATGGCAGTTGTGCAGTCATATGTTATTTAACAGCTATCAAAATAGCCATCAGACTTGACATTTCAAAGTTTAAAACAATTATATTCAGTTCTTGTAGTTACTAGTTGTGCAAATATATTACTTTATTTAATAGCTGTCAGACCACAGCATTTCATAGTATAAAAAAGTAGATTACATTTTTGTAGTTATTTAAGTTATTCATTTAACTGCTGTCAAAAATAGATATCAATCCGCCATTAGTTTTATCTGAGCATTACGTATCCTCTAAGTGCTCTCATACCATTTAGAATCTGCTTGTGTTCTGACTGGAGTGCTTCTAAAACAAACTGATAAGTATATGTTTTGGCACTTTTTGCTTGACTGAATTATATATATTTGCTGGCATATAATTATATATATATTTTTTTGCTGTTCTCTGATCTGAAACTGTTTTTCCCTCCCACCCACCTTATTCCTGTGGTGGTGTTATTGTTGATGGTTTTGTAGTTGCCTGCCCCTACTGTAAATTTGATCTGGGACACTCCTCCCAATCTAGTGTTTTTTTCTGCCTAATACAGAGAGAACATTTGAGAAGACAAAACCACTTGGGTTCTTAACCTTGAATTGTCTTCTGCTCCTCCTTTCTCCTTTTGCACTTTACTGAAAAAAAGTCTCCTTGTGTTGTGACTGAGTGTGCTTCTCAGCTGATAAGTATATATTTTTTGCACTTTTTAACTGTTCAGAGTTGAATAAAACAACAAATGAATTCAGTTCAGAATACATTTTGACTAAATTGCATTTATTTAAACTGCATTTGCTTTAATACTGCTACACACTCGTGTGCTAGCTTGCACTGCACTTTCAATTGTTTTTAGTGCTGTTTTATCAGCTTTCTGAAAAAATGTTCTAAGTTCATTTCCTGCCTTTCCTGTAACTAGTCTAGTCTAGATACAGATTTTCTGTATCCAGGACTGTTGGTAAGTTTCTGAGACCCCCAAGCCTTTCTGTGTTGGAGGGAAGCCTTCTAGCTTATCAGTGGGAGTGGTAAGCACTAGGTAGCCTACCACAAGAGGAGTGGTTTCTGGCCCAGAAATTGTAGTTTATTGGTCGTTTGGGCAGTTTTTCCATCTCTTTCAACTTTCTGGTTTAAAAGCCCGCGTTTGCGCTTGTTTCCCACCTTTCATATAACTAGTCTAGTCCAGCTACAGATCTGCTCTATCCAGGACTGTTTGTAAGCTTCTGAGCCCTCCAAGCATTTCTGTGTTGGAGCGAAGCCTTAGCTTATCAGTGGAAGTGGTAAGTACTAGGTAGCCTATCCACCACAAGAGGTGTGGTTTCTGGCCCAGAAATTGTAGCTTTTGGCTGTTTGGGCAGTTTTATCCATCTCTTTCAACTTTCTGGTTTAAAAGCCTGCATTTGTGCTTTTCCCACCTTTCCTGTAAGTAGTCTAGTCCAGATACAGATTTGCTGTATCCAGGACTGTATGTAAGCTTCTGAGCCTCCCAAACCTTTCTGTGTTGGAGGGAAGCCTTCTAGCTTATCAGTGGGAGTGGTAAGCACTAGGTAGCCTATCTACCACAAGAGGGAGTGGTTTCTGGCCCAGAAATTGTAGTCTGACTGTTTGGGCAGTTTTCCATCTCTTTAAACTTTCTGGTTTAAAAGCCCACATTTGCGCTCATTTCCCACCTTTCCTGTAACTAGTCTAGTCTAGATACAGATTTGCTGTATCCAAGACTGTTTGTAAGCATCTGAGCGGTGCCAGTGTGCTC
Organism: Protopterus annectens; assembly: GCF_019279795.1. Classification (NCBI taxonomy): domain Eukaryota; kingdom Metazoa; phylum Chordata; order Ceratodontiformes; family Protopteridae; genus Protopterus; species Protopterus annectens. The sequence goes on from NC_056733.1 coordinate 1,868,984,063, forward strand.
TTCAAATTTTCCCTTAGATCTGCTAGTTCTCCCCTCTTCTACACTTTTACTAACTTATTAGTTTAGCACTTTACCAGACTTCTTGTAGCAGTTATTGTAGCACACACAAATGCTACCAGCACTAAACATTCTACAAGGAAATGGCTCCAGTACTTATTATTAATGACCACCCTTCCAGGCATGTCTAAAGGTCAGTTCCCTATACTTTCTCCTATTAACCTGGTGAACTTGGGCTTCCTGAGGCAATGTATCAACTGCCTCATGTACACTGACAACCCTCTCCTCTTACCTCCCAACACTCAGACTTGCAAGAGATGCATTTATATATCCAAACTGGAAGCCACGCACTCTCCAGCCAAGACCGGAATAGCTGGTCAAGAGGAGAAGGTCAACACTTGCACCACACCACATGGAACACATAGCACTCCAGAACACACACCAGCACTGCCTTCACATAAAAACACAAACCACACACCCACCTTCGCTGAGGGTCTCAGTAAAAATCTACCCAAACAGCAAAGACCTCCAAGGCTGAAACGAACTCAACCACCATAACACAACACTAATCACGAGACACATAACTCTCCTAAACAGTATGCCACTCTACCAAAGCCCCTAAGGCAAAACAGCATGCCCAACATACTAGTCATAGGTGACTCAATAGTGAGGCACACTGATGTCCCACTCACTAGGTTGAATAGTAAGTCAGCTGCCTGTTAGGCACCAGGAACTGCCACATAAGGCATGCAGTCCGGTCCCTCAACAACAGGTACAAATATGACTCTGTCATTGTACATGTGGGTGTGAATGACCTGAGATGTACCTCCCTGGACTACATAAAAAGAGACATGAAGGAGCTCTCGGATTATGTAGCCCAGACAGGTATGTCCTAACCCTGAGCAGCATCCTACCATCACCGAGAATGATACCACAGTACAAGCAGAAAATGATTGATTTCAACAATTGGCTAAGTTTCTGGTGTCATTCTAAGGGGATCCAGTATCTGAGAGACCTCGAAGCTTTGCCAGAGATGGCCTGCATCTGTCACCCCTGGGCTTCCGGATACTGGCCAAGGCTCTTGCCACCCCTGTAGTGCCTTTTTTAGATGGTGTTCCAAAGACCAAATTACCACCATAACAGCTACAAACAAATGCAATATGAGGGTCATGCTGCTCAATGCTAGAAGTCTAAGTCTCAAAATGCACTCACTTGAAGCACTCCTTAAAATGGAGAACATCAATATTTGTGCTATAACAGAGACCTGGTTCAAGGCAGCAGAAAACACCCCTGCACTACCAGGCTATAACTCATTCCACACCTTTCGGCCCCAGAACTTGGACTGAAGCTCCAAAGGTGGTGGTGTTTCCATATTCATAAAGATGCGCATACCTCTAGACTGGTAGCCTAACATAGTGCATCTGAGATACTTCAGGTGCAGCTAACATTGGGTAAGACACCGATTCAGGTTGTAGCCTGCTATAGGTCACCAACCATGTTGCAAGACTCTCACTCCACGTTCCTTAGCACCCTAGAGAATATTAGGGTCCAGCCTAACACTCTCATACTGGGTGGCTTCAACTACCCCTCCATTAACTGGGAAAACTACTCATGTACCAATACACTTGCCTGTTTCCTGGAATTCATTAATTCCAATGCCCTGGACCAGCTCATTCTTACCCCAACTAGAGGTAGCAACATCCTTGACCTGGTCATTACTAACATGGGTGACCATTGCTCTACAGCAATAGTCAACTCCTTCCTGGTTAGATCTGACCACAAACTAATCACCTTAGAAATCCACATCCCTCCCACCACACCCCCTGCAAAGGTAACCACCATGAAAAACTTCTCCAAAGCTAACTTTGGGCTCCTAAAAACAGAGGGGGCTAATTTCAAGGCACCCATGCAAATAGAGAATAGTTGTATGACTGCTGAGTCATACACCAATGCACTTTACGAATGTGTACACAAATGCATCAATCTTGCCATACCCAGTAGAGCCAAGATGCTCTCCTCCAAAAAAAGGAAGACAATATGGTGGCCCCCTGTGTGACGCCCGTGCCAAGGCCCAACAATCAAGGAGCCTCAATCCTCACCACTAACACCAGTGAGGGGTGTCTTATATAGGAGGAAAGGATAATAAATACACACAGTAACATGCAATATTCCTTAAGAGCACACAGAGATCAGTCAGTCTGGGGCTGGTTGCTCCCTTGCTCTCCAGGTCCCCAATAAGACTCCCCACTGACACAGCTATAGGGTCCAGATCTCAGCCAGCTGGGCAAGCTAAAATCTCCAGCACCTTCTCTGTCCAACCAGTAGTTCGTGTCCCTGCCCAAGTAGCTGACACACACTCTTTGAGGTAAGAGTTTATACAACCACACAGACACTTATGGGGAAGGCTGACACAGGTTCTCCAGCTGTGCCCCTTTTACCCAGACTATACGGTAGAAATCACTGCCACCACCCAGCTAATATTTATCAGCTACTCAAAGGTCCTTAAAAGGGTGTTCAATTATTACTGCTCAATATTACTATCCAATTGGTAGTATAAATAAACAGTCACGGCTTATTAGAGTGACTTGGTACAGTAATCACTATAAATATGCAATGTACTCTAGAGCTTAAATTATCTCTACACAAAACAGACACAGATGAAAGGTTTAAAAATATTTAATAATAACTGCTAAAAACACCAGACAATACTTCTTACTACACAGTGCTAGTCAAGAGTTCAGAGATCACAAAAAAATACTTAAAATAATTCAGTAGTACAGTTCAGACATCACAGAAAAACATCTTAGAAATAGCTAGAAACTGGAAAGATTAGACTAAGAGAAAACACAAGTCTAATAACTTACAGAGAGAGCAAGACAGTGCTATGAGTTGGATGGTCAAGACAAAAATGCTTAAAGCTCTCTGATTCTCTGTTTTTAAAATCACATTCCTAGTTCCCATTACATCATTTTTCACACTTCCCTGGATTCCCAGGCTAACAGAAACTACATTTACATTCTTAACATCTCCTTGTGTTATCTTGCAGCTGGTCATGAAGCAGAGCAATAAAAATACATTTGCATGTTTAAATCTAGCAATTTAATTCTTGGTTAAAACAATAGAAAGAATGTCTTCACCTAGACGGGTTGGAGCCGACTTTAGATCAAAGGGTCACAACATGCTTTTACTTGGTCAGTAGAGAGCACTGTTGTGACATTTTTTTCAGTTCCACATCTAACAGCAATTTTTTTCCATTTACGACAACAACCCTGTAGTTCACATTAATATTTACAGATGACAGAATTATCTATAAAATTCTATCTGGCTAGGTTGGCAGTGTTTATGCCCTGCCATAAACAAACCCTACAACATTAGGAGGGAACTGATCCGCAGTAAGGTAAAGTCTCAAGACTGGAAAAACTCCCCTGTCAGCCTCAACAAAAAGTTGAGATCCCTCATCAAATCCTCTAAAGCTAGCTATGAAAACAGAATTGCAGCAGATAGTAAAGACAACCACAAGGCCTTCTATAGTTATGTAAAGAATCTCAGCGGCAATACCCAGATTTACTCTGAGCTATTGCACAATCTTACCTCCTATACTGAGCCAACAGATATTGCCAATATACTGGCCGACAGATCCAGTGCCAACTTTACCCCTCTCTCCCCTCCTAAAGGACCAATCACAATACCAGTAGATTGCCAGGCATCCAGTATTACTGCTGCACATGTTAAAACAGGACTGTCCAAGGCCAAGAATACAGCTTGTATGGGACCTGACAATATCCCTGGCTGTGTTCTACATGAACTATAGAGTCAACTGACACCTCACCTGTGTGTCCTGTTCAATCACAGCCTCACATCAGGCTTTGTCCCTACCAAATGGTGCACTGCTACACTCCATCCCTCTCCACAAAGCAGGAGTGACTACAGACCCTGGGAACTGTCGCCCCATTAGCCTGATGAGTCTGATATGCAAAGCTATGGAATGCATCATCATGGACCTAATGAACAAGGATATAGGGAATCTCCAAACTCTGGATCCTACACAGTTTGGTTTTGTGAAGGGTAGATCATGCCTGCTCAACTTGGTTGACTTCTTTGAGTCAGTCACCAAAGTTGTGGATGAAGGCAAGGTGGTTCATACAGCCTACTTTGAGCTGGCCAATGCCTTTGATACCACTCCCCACTCAGGAATCATAGAAAAACTCACCATGCTAGGCATCAACCCCTATATCACTAGGTGGGTTGAAAACTGGCCCACAGATAGAATCCACAATGTGAAAGTAGCTGACTCCAAGTCGGACTGCAGACCAGTCACGAGTGGAGTCCCACAGGGTTCGGTCCTGGGTCCCCTCCTGTTTTGTATCTACTTCTCTGAAGTCCAGGCCAATGTGAAGGGATTCTGTCGGACAATGGTCGCAGATGATTGCAAGTTGGGAGTTATTATTAACTCCCCAAGTGATGTTGACATCCTACAGAAAGGCCTCACTGAGACCAACAACTAGTGTCAGAACCATGGCCTTAAGCTCAATGCCAAAAAATGTGTCACCCCCTTGGGAAAAACCCAGTTCCCTTGAATTAACACATTGATGGTAATCCACTGAACACAGAAGGAGTTATAAGAGATCTGGGAACACAGGTTGACAGCAACCTTTTTTGACCACCACATTGCCACAGTGGTCAGAAAGTCCTATGTGGCACACCTCATTACTAAGGGTTTTGCATCCAGGAAGAAAGAGGTATTTGTCTCCCTCTACTCTTCCCTCATTAGGCCAGTCATCAGGTACAATGCCTCATTTGGCATGCACCTCACTAGACACCTGCAACAACTGGAGAGGCAACAAAAGTACCTGACATAGAGGATCCTAGGCCTTAAACACTTGTCCTATATGGACAGACTCAAAAAACTCCAACTATTCTCTGTCTCATACTCATATTGCCTACTTAAAGGCGATCTCTTCTTGACTTACAAAGTGATGTCTGACCCAGCTCTGTTAGAAATGCTACATCTAAAGAAATCCCAATCCCTCCGCACCACATGCTCCAGAGACCTCAACTTCATTACCATAATCAACAAAACATGCTGGAGGGACAGGTTCATAACCCAGAGACTGCCCATGCTCCAGAATACGCTTCCCATACATGTCAAGCAGAGCACCTCACTGGCCCTCTTCAAGAGAAATCTTGATAAGTGGATGGGAAATAGAAAATTCACCCTGGGGATAACTCCAGTGGCTCTACTTGACAGAGGCAGTGGGAACTAAGGTCGGAAGGCATAATGTCAGGGTAATCCTATGGGCTAGGCTTGTAAAGGCTCTAGGGTCATTTGCCTAGTACACACCTATGAACCTATGTATCACGCTAGGAACAAACAGCGGACAGTGCTGGGGGCAAAGAGTGGCAGAAAATAAAACTGTTTCATTTTAGCCTGCTGCCCATGCTTGTCAACTCTCATGAATTTGTCTCAAATTTTTTGCTCTGTCCCTCATAAATGTTTTTGATTTTATTATAAATCAGAGGATTAGTAATTCATTCAATAATATTAGAGTTTAATAGTCCTTATTGTTCAGAAAATGCATGTTGATGCAAAATCAGCAGTTCTGTTTAATTTTTAAGTAAACTAGTACAGTATTGAAAAAAAGTTATCCCTTGTTGATCGTTTGCTCCCTCTTTATTTTTGTATTTGTCCAGAATTCTTAAACAAAGAAGTTGACAGGTATACTGTTGCCTGTTTGACAGCACTAACTGTTTTATCGACTTTTGTTAAAACACTTCTACATTTTCTCTGTCTTTTTTTATTCCTGCACCTGGCAGTACATGGAACAAATAAACTTCCATGTACTGCAAATATTAGTGATTGAGAATCTGATCATAGTCTTTATTATGTATTCTCAACATGGAATCCAAGATTCACTTCAGATTCCCTCTTGAGATGAATTTCATGACATCCGGTTCTCAAACACATAAAAAGCAGGCTATGTTCAGAGACCCAATCATAATCCTCTATGCTTAACATTAGGCATGCTTAATACATTCCAAAATCAGAAAAAGATAACTTTGTTATGCATTGATCTAACGTCAGAGTGAAGTTACATAACTTTCGCAGCTGTTAGTTTGTGGTCTTATGCTACAGTTACACAATATCCACCATGGAATAACACCAGGAAATGATAGAGGTTTAATCTGTAAATCATGTCACATTGCCACACAAAAAAGGCAGACTGAAATGTTTAACAGCTTTTAAAGTTGTCAGTCCACCTTCTAATAATATGTGTGTTATTGGTTTTAAAAGATGTAAAACACTTCAGACTTCTACACAGGTTTTGTCAAACATGAAGGACGTTGGGACAACTAAAGCTCTATGTATTGCATCAAATTATGATCAGGTCATTGATCATAGCTGTTTGTTAATGTGGTCTCAATGGATTAAAAAAAATACAGTCAGGTTTCACTCTTTAGGTGACCTTCTTGAATTCATTTCTCAAACACACTAACAAATTGCTTGTAATTGACAACCTAAACATAAGTCTGTTATACATATTTTAAACCTGTTATGATCATGCCTCACACTGTAGCAAACAAGGCAGCCTGCATAGAAGAGATTCAACAGTGATTTTACAACTTTTAAGGTTTTAAGGTTGTACTATATTTCAGTCTGCAACACAAATCTTAAAAGTATGGCAGGATGTAGTGTTTAACAGCTTTAAAGCTGTTGGCAGAGGGTTCACCAGTTATTTTAGTACATTAAGTCAACTTCCAGAATGTAACCCCAGAAGTATAGCCATTTACCCAGTACAGACCGTGCAGGTTTTTCAACATCATACTTTTCATTAATAGAAATAAAAAAAAAATTCTAAAAAAAATACCCATTTGCCCCCCTAAAAATATAACGCTTTCACAAAAATGTATACTCTAGCATATATGGCACATGTATGGATACACTGTTGGCAATTTGCTGTCTAAGTGGCAGTGTTAAGTTTGTTACAGCTTTTAAAGATGTGAAAGACTTAACACACCTACACTGTTTCTTCCTGTAACAAGTAGTACCCAGAGGTTGGTAAAGCTCTAAACATTACAGACTATTGTAATTAGGTCTCTCCAGACATAACTAACTAACTAGTTATGTATTCTGGACATGGCATCCCCTCAAGTTTGCATTGCTTTGTTTTTCTCTATGAGTGAGGTAAATTTATTGATGTCCATGTCTTGAACATGGAACAAGTTGACTATGATTGGAGACCAGATCATAATTCTCTACATGGTGTTTCATTGCTAAATATACATTAGTGATTACTACAGTGATGTGTGCTAGAGCCACTTATTCTTGCAAAGGACTATAAAATAAGTCTGCTTTCCAAAGAGTATGCCTGCTAAGGCATTTTTGATTTAGGAGTCTACACATTTCAGCATGACAGCAAAATACTATTCATTTGAAGGCTATGTGCTTTATTGCTTAGATCGCTTGCTCTATACAGACATTGCAAGGCTGAATTCCTGCAGCAGCAGCATTTATCGGCCCTGATGGCTTGATCTTTAAAATGCTTTTTATTGGACTGAAACATGCACTCTCTAAATTAAATTACTGAAAGTGAGATACTTTATGGCTGTCAGAAATGTAATCCCATGAAACATTTCTAGTAGTATATTTTAAAAATAATTGACACTAAAAAATAAAACGATATTGCAATGTTAGAGACTATAAGCCTTCTTACTGAGACTGAACAGTGCTTTGATCTGGAACCAAAGCGTATTCAATGGTAGAGTGCATTTTACTTAAATTAAATGTTTGCTGAAAAGTAAGCTAGTAAAAAATACAAGGTACTCCATGCTCTTCAAGAGATTATTTCTCCAGCTGGAATTAAACTGACTTCTAAAGGGTTCTAAATTAGTATATAACAATTTCCATTTCGGTGTGATTTATATAGTCATGTAACTGGGTTACCTTCCAAACAAAATATAGTGCTTGTATAGTAGTGTGAGACAGTATAGTACTTTCTGTGTTAGCTCATTTTGCTTTTGCATCAGTGTCAGGATTCGGATATTTTTGAAGCTGACATTATGATGACCTAATTAAAGGTACATTCATCCTATATTGTGCTGCTCTTCCAATATTATAACCAAAGAAACTGTTCCTAGCATCCTATAAAAATAAAGCAGAGTTTAGGACTCAGAGCATTCACTTTTCTTGTGTTGTATAGTTAGAAGGCTGAATGCATGTGCATTTCTGTCATCCATGGAAGTGGCACGCCCGGTTGCTGTGCAGAATTCACCTCTTTAATCATGCAGAAGATGATCCATGTTGAGTACTTTGTGTACTACTGATAGAGTGGGATCCACATGACTGGAAGTTTGTTTAAACCACAACAGGTGATCTGTAGTGAATACTGCACGGTAGGAACACTGTTCCCACTCCACAAACTATGCTGCACATCCACTGAGCTCTGCATTTAGTGTTGTCTTTATCATTTAGCGAATTCTGCTCAATAAGAACATGTGCCCACACCTCAAACTTGGTTGCATGTTCACTGAGCTCTGCATTGAGTTGTTTTTATCATTTAGTAAATACTGTACAGTTGGAACACTGTGTCCAGACCTGAAACATGGCTGCAAGTCCATTGAGCTCAGTATCAAGAGTTGTCTTTATAACTTGAAAGAAATGTCATATTTAGCCAGTGACACAATCACTATCCAAAATGTCTTTGCTTCCAGGTAAACCTTATTTTAACAAAGAGGAATATTTGTTTTGAAAAAAATGTTTTTTCTTTAAATTTGCTTTAAGGCCATCGTCCTCCAAGCATTTCATTAAATGTTACAAGTTGATTTCAATAATCTTTTTGTCTGTGCTTTTCATAATTATCTTGTGATCCCAACAACTCAAGAGGCACAAATTCCCTGTAGTATGTAAGCAACCTTTACCACAAAACTTGTTTTGATGCAACTGAAAATATAAAATGGCTATGGGATCAATTATCATTGTGTGCATTGATTGCCAGATGTTTGAATCTTTCACTCACAGCTGTGAACATGTTTCCATACACAACATCTTTTGTGCTAATCATTGTCTGCCTTTTAAGGCAGGATAAGAGTAATTCACTGTTTTGTAAGGGATAATGAACAGCAGTGCATTATTAACTGTTAAAAGTCTCGCAGGTTCCCACTGATCCTGCTTTCTTTAAAAGTGTTTCACTAGGGTTTATCCGTCCATTTCTGTTTACGTTAAATAAGCATTCCTGTGTGCAGTTGTCAGTCCTGTTCAGCTTATATCTTGCATCTGACGAAACAGGATAGCTGCATTACTATTAGAGACTTGGGTGGCACATTTTCTTGTGGAGCAAACTTAGTGAACTTGCCTTTCAGTGTGTCTTTATCTGCATAAAAGATACTTTTGCATTAATCATCTTATCCTTAGATTGTATTGTTTGTATTGCATAGCTGAAATTCATCAGGCCACTTTAATCTCATTTTATACAACATGCTTATGTCAATTAGTGCAGGACTACCTAAATTAGCTACATAAAACTGCTGCCATTGCAGCCAGCTTAATACTTTTGATGCAATTTTCTCAGTTAAATGTTTTTAGCAATATTTATGTAGTTTATATGTTCAAATGTTTAAGCAACATTTGATAAATGCTTCCAATATGAAATATAAAAAGCCTAAAAGTTGAGAAATTTAAAAAAAGTGACAGTTAGTACAGAGGATTAAGGCTCTAAGTTATTAAGAAGCTATCTCTTGCAGTGCACTGATTCCCTTATCATTCATTTGCCTACTGTGTGACCTTGAGCAAGTCACTTAACGAGGCAGTGCTTTGGGGCAATTGGGCTACACTCTTTAATGGTCTCCTGGACTACACCCCTAGTAACTAACTATGAACACCAAAAACAAAGGGTTCCTATTATTTTAGCGAATGCAATGAATTACGAATGCTGTTTAGTTGAACATCATTACGCGAAATGGAAAAATACTGAAACACTGAACAGCAATTTTTTTCCTAGGGAAAAAGTCAGTGGGCCGTTTTCGGGACTTTGCCATTTCTTCCACTGTGGTACGATCTCGGAATTTATATATTTAAGTAGGGGGGTGTGGGGGCAAAGCCCCTCAATTTATTTTGTGTTTTGATTTTTTTTTTTTTTTTTTTATGGATCAGAGATATTTTTTCCCTGGGAAAAAAAATCGCTAATCCATGTGTTCGACATTTTGAGTTTCCATGGATTGTGGGTCGATTATATAGTGTTCGCAATTCATTGCATTTGCTTATATAATATAGACCCAAAACAAATGTCAAGACACTCTGGCTGTGGTGGCATAGAGGGAAAAAGCCCTGACTACAGCCCCGTCGATGCAGGTTTGATTAGTAGTTTGGTTGGTTGATGGAGATGCAGGAGGATGGTCGTGCCATCATGGTGGGGGGACTGATAAACTAGTGAGGCATGCACAGCAGTAGGAGCTTCCCAGTGGAAGCCAGGAAGCAAATTGCAATGTACATGTCTGAAGGGGCTGGGTAACTTACTAACAACAGTACGATCCGTAAATGTGAAAGTGGGGCAGCATGATTTGCCCATTGCATGTCATCTGAAGCCAGACACAGCATACATGTCTGGGAGAAATGGGGTAGGATTAAAAAGTAGAATCCCTGGCTAATGGTTGCATAGCAGTGATCCCATCCCCCATGGTGCCCATAGGATCTGTGCTAGCCCCAGTGTCAAATGTGGTAATAGTCTGGGGAATGACTGGAGCGTCTGGAAGACCAGTCATGGACTTGGTCACTGGAATGAGTCCAGGAGAGAGAAACAAATAATGAAAAAAAATGCTCAGCAAGGTCAAAATATTAAACTATAACCATTTATTTTACCAGGAAGCAAGACCCCATGTACATACCAATTTGGATAGGTAGTCTAGCCACATCGTATGAATTTATATATACCAACTCCATGATCATTCAAAAACAAAACATCCAAAAATTTCATGCCAAAAAAAAAAATCAATGCCAGCACACACACAGCAACTGTACTGGCATTGATTTTCTGACAGCAAATGATCATCAGTATTTTTATCCTTAACATCTTGTAACTCGAGCACCTAATGCTTGGGGAAGAGGCATTCAATTCATAAACTCTCTGTTATTGATAATCTTGCACCAAGATTTATTTACAAAGATTTACTTTTTCCTGTGGCTGTTACTTGAATTATTTTATCATTGTTTACATTATTTAATTTAAGGCCAACTGTCACATTATGTTCTGAATAATTATTTTCCTTGACCCACAACAACACTGCTCCTTAGTTTTCCTCTAATTTTTGTTTTGTATTCCTTTACTTGGTTAGTACAACAAACCTTTAGAACATTGTCCATCTCTTTTCTACTATAGGAAGAGATATTGAGTTACTCTTAAAAATTTGCTTTTTGTGATGTACCTATTTTTGGTGCATGAATAATATCCTTCAGATACACAAGATATACAAGGTATTCTGACATTTTTTTTTATATTCAGACCAAATTCCGTTATATAATTATTTCATAGTTACAGTACAATTTGTTTTGTAGTTTTTGTTGTTATTCCATTGTTACTGACACCACCACTTGTTTATTGAAACTTTTTTTGTATTTTTTGTGTATTCCTATTTCTCATCTTTTTTTTTTAACATCATCTTGAATAGCACCTTTGCTGCAACTACAAAAGTACTGACACTTGTTTAGTCAAGGTAATCTGCTTAAGTACTCCGATTTTTAAGAGTCCACAAAAGCCTATCATCTTCTTTTGGCAGTTCCCTTTAGGGGTCACCACAGCGGATCATCTGTTTCCATTTCTTCCTGTCCTCTGCATCATGCTCTTTCACACCAACCGCCTGCATGTCCTCTCTCACCATATCCATAAACCTCATCTTAGGCCTTCTTCTTTTCCTCTTACCTGGCAGCTCCATCCTTAGCATCCTTTTCCCAATATACCCAGCATCCCTCCTCAGCACATGTCCAAACCAACGCAATCTCGCCTCTCTTGCTTTGTCTCCAAAATGTCCAACCTGAGCTGACCCTCTAATATACTGATTCCTAATCCTGTCCATCCTAGTCACACCCACTGCAAATCTTAACATTTTTAACTCTACCACATCCAGCTCTGACTCCTGCCTTTTCGACAATGCTACCGTCTCCAACCCATATAACATAGCTGGTCTCACTACCCTCTTGTAGACCTTCGCTTTCACTCTTATTGGTACCCGTCTGACACTCTTCTCCACCCATTCCACCCTGCCTGTACTCTCTTCTTCACCTCTCTTCCACACTCACCATTACTCTGAACTGTTGATCCCAAGTACTTAAACTCATCCACCTTTACCACCTCTTCTCCCTGCATCCTCACCATTCCTCTACCCTCCCTCTCATTTACACACATATATTCTGTTTTAGCCCTGCTGACCTTCATTCCTCTCCTCTCTAAAGCATATCTCCACCTCTCCAGGGTCTCCTCAACCTGGTCCCTACTCTCACTACATATCACAATGTCATCTGCAAACATCATAGTCCACGGGGCTCCTGTCTAATCTCATCTGTCAACCTGTCCATCACCACTGCAAATAAGAAAGGGCTCAGAGCTGATCCTTGATGTAATCCCACCTCCACCTTAAACGTATCTGTCACTCCCACCGCAGTCCTCACCGATGTCACACTACCCTCATACATATCCTGTACCACTCTTACATACTTCTCTGCCACTCCCGACTTCCTCATACAATACCACAACTCCTTTCTAGGCAGCCTGTCATATGATTTTCTCTAAGTCCACAAAGACACAATGCAACTCCTGACCTTCTCTGTATTTCTCCAACAACACCCTCAGAGCAAATATTGCATTTGTAGTGCTCTTTCCTGGCATGAAACCATACTGCTGATCACTAATCATCACCTCCCTTCTTAACCTAGCTTCCACTACTCTTTCCCATAACTTCAAGCTGTGACTGGTCAGTTTTATCCCTATGTAATTACCGCAGCTCTGCACATCACCCTTATTCTTAAAGATAGGTACCAAAACACTTTTTCTCCACTCCTCAGGCATCCTCTGACTTTTCAAAAGTTCATTAAACAATCTGGTTAAAAATTCCACTGCCATTTCTCCTAAGCACCTCCATGCTTCCACTGGTATGTCATCTGGACCAACAGCTTTTCCATGCTTCATCCTTTTCATAACTGTCCTTACTTCCTCCTTGCTAATCTGCTTCACTTCCTGATTCACTATCCCCACATCATCCAACCTTCTCTCATTCTTTTCGTTCATCTGCCCTTCAAAGTACTATTTCCATCTACTCAACACACTCTCCTCACTTGTGAGTATGTTTCCCTCACTGTCCTTTATCACCCTTACCTGCTGCACATCTTTCCCAGCTCTGTCCCTCTGTCTAGCCAATCGGTACAGGTCCTTTTCTCCCTCTTTACTGTCCAATCTCTCATACAACTCTCTATATGTCTTATCCTTAGCCTTCGCCACCTCTCTCTTTGCCATGCGCTTCATCTCCTTATACTCATGTCTACTTTCTTCATCTCTTTGACAATCCCACTTCTTCTTCACCAGCCTCTTCTTCTGAATACTCTCCTGTACTTCCTCATTCCACCACCATGTCTCCTTGTCCTTCTTCCTTTGTCCAGATGTCACACCAAGCACCTTCCTAGCAGTCTCCCTTACTGGCTCTGCTGTAGTTACCCAGCTGTTCGGTAACTCTTCATTGCCTCCCAGTGCCTGTCTTAACTCTTCCCTGAACTCCATCTCACAATCACCCTTTTTTAACTTCCACCATTTAATCCTTGGCACTGCTTTCACACTCCTCCTCCGCTTCTTGATCACCAACATCATCCTGCAGACCACCATTCTATGCTGCTTAACTACACTTTCCCCAGTCACCACTTTACAGTCGCCAATCTCCTTCAGACTGGCCCTCCTACATAGGATATAATCCACCTGTGTGCATCTTCATCCACTCTTGTACGTCACCCTATGCTCCTCCCTCTTCTTAAAATACGTATTCACCACAGACATGTCCATCCTTTTCGCAAAATCCACAATCATCTGACCTTCTGCATTCCTCTCCTTAACACCATACCTACCCATCACTTCCTCATCCCCACTGTTCACTTCACAAACATGCCCATTTAAGTCCGTTCCAATCACTAGTCTCTCACCCTTGGGTACACTCACCACCACTTCATCCAACTCACTCCAAAATTTTTCTTTCTCATCCATCGCACACCCAACTTGTGGAGCATATGCACTAACAACATTCATCATTACACCATCAATTTCAAGCTTCATATCACTCTATCAGACACTCTCTTCACCTTCAAAACACTCTTGGCATACTGTTCCGTTAGGATAACCCCTATCCCATTTCTTCTGCCATCCACACCATGATAGAACAATTTGAACCCGCATCCTATACACTTGGCCTTACTTCCCTTCCATCTGGTCTCTTGCACGCACAGTATATCAACCTTCCTTATCTCCATTATATCAGCTAGCTCTCTCCCTATACCAGTCATACTGCCAACATTCAAAGTTCCTACCCTCAGTACTACACTCCTAACCTTCCTCCTCTCTTCCTGCCTTTGGGCATGCCTTCCCCCTCCTCTTCTTCTTCGGCCAACAGAAGCACAATTTCCGCCAGCACCCTGTTGGCTAACAGTACTGGTGGCGGTCGTTGTTAACCCGGGCCTCGACCGATCCGGTATGTAATTATGAAAACTTCTCCACATCAGTAATTTTTGGCAGAGGTTTTACGCCGGATGCCCTTCCTGACACAACCCTCCCCATTTATCCGGGCTTGGGACCGGCACAAAAAAATGCACTGGCTTGTGCATCCCCAGTACCGAAATGCACTGGCTTGTGCATCCCCAGTAACAATTCCATATATTATTTAGTGTTTCTGCAAATGTTTTAATTACTGGTTTTGTTAATAACATTAAACTAAAGAACAAGCAGTATTTTTTCAGGTACATTAATCAAAAGATAGATTCTTTTATTTTCTATAAAAATATATCAGAAAACATTGTAATTATTGAATTAGTACTATTAGAGTTATAATAATACATCCAAAACCTGTTTTATGTGTTAAGCATTCTGCTCAGGTAATCTGTGATTTTTCTTAGTTTTTGACATATCATAACTTCCTTCCTTCCTTTTTGAGGGCAAATATGCTTTTCCCTTAATTTTGCTTGTGCATTTCTATTTCCCATGTATTTCTATATTGCTTCTGGAGTGAGATGCATTGCATTCACTGTGAGATGTATTAGAAGAAGCATAATCAATATTGACTAATTTAGATTTATTTGAAATTTGGTATGTGTTATTATTGCTTTGTAATGCTAACCAGTTTGTTATGATGTATAGTTCAGATATGTTGCCCTAACTCTTAACATTCAATAAATACATTTAAAAATGAAGAAACATACTGCCATCACCATTTATATTCAGATTCATTTACACATTTAGAAAATAAAGACATATTCATGTGTTTGCTGGGAAGCTGTTTCAAGCTTACTTTACTCCAGAGAAAACTAAAGTGCTTGAGTGAAGAGTATGGTATCACACATAAATCTAATGCCTTTATTAAAGAAATGCTGTCATCCTAACAAATAGTATTAATCTTCCCCACGACTGACATTCTTAGTAAAGGTATTTTTGTAGAGAGGTAAACAATTTCATTTTGTGTACATTTTTATCACCCCAGAATCTAACAGACAGCTTGAAGTTTTAAAAGTTAGTTTCATTCTGGGAAGAAAAGAAAAGAAACCTGGAATATTCTCATTATGACAGGGCAGAGTTTGATAATTGCAAGCTACATCTCAGATGAGTCAGTATTTAGACAAGACAAAATATGAGTAATCTCAGATTGCTGCTATGTGGTCTTGTTTCAGTAGTTTATAGATTATGTACCACACGTTCCCAAGTGACGCCAGGAGGGTGTGAATAGCATGGACAGTATTACTGATAATGTGGGTATAATGTATGTCTTGTGAAAAAAGCACATCCTAACTATGAATTTCTGTTTATGTCATTTCCCCAAGATACCTTTACTTGGAACTGGAATCAAACTTCATGCAAAAAGAGTTACTGAAGATCTAAGGCCTTTCCACGATCGTATGGAAGAGTGCTTCAAGCAATTGAAAGCCAAAGTAGAGAAACAGTATGGAGTAAGAGAGATGGTAAGAAATCATCCAGTTAAATATATTAATAATTAAAGCAAACCATTGGATGGCTGTGCACATGACAACCACTGATCACCTCCAAGTTTCTGTTCTCTTCCTTAGTGAAGGTTTCAGCCTCAGCTACCTGGATTTGACTAGTAGTCTGGGTGACGGAGGAGATAAATGGGAGAAATGGAATTGTGTGGTTGAGGTCAGCTTACCCATTCCAGAGGAAGAGAGCTGATTAAAGCTCCATTGTAGGTGTGTCTGCTGGAGAGAGTCCATGGTGCTCTCACACACAGAAGTGGGGGCACAAGCCAGTCCAGGAAGTGCTTGCAGTGCACTAGGGGATCACAGATGTACAGAATCATGCAACTGGAAGGACTCAACTTAGCCAAGCCCATTGCATGCCAGAGAAAAGAAGGAAGGCTGTTCAGAGCATTAGAAAAACCCCAGACATCTGCCGGATGACATCCTCTGTCCTCAGCTCTTGCCTTTCCTTCCTAGTATATTCTGATGTCTGGGTCCAGAAGGAATGACAGACTGATAAAGAACATGGCTTGATAATCATTGGCTGGGAGGAAAAACAAAAATCAGCCTATCTGTTAAACAAAGTATAATCATGTTTTGAATCTGCATTGGAAAGCATCTGCTCAGTTTTGCTTTTGATTAGTATTTTGTCTCATTGTATAACTAAAAATTGTTGACTGGGTATAGCATACTGAGAACAATGACTTCTTTCTCAATGTGATCCAATACGGTTTTTAATAAACAGTGTGGTGAAAAAGAAAGGCCTGATCTCCATTTGCTTATGGAAAAAGGTGAGTACTAATGCCTTGTTCCAGCATTGCATTGTTGCCACAACAAAGCACTAATGTATTTGTTGCTTAACACAATAATTATGGTACTGTGACAAATACTCACTATACGGCAAAGGCAGTAGCAATGGTGAACATTACACTGTGCTATAAGTTAAAAAAGAGAGCAGGCAAAGACAGATAAACCATATAGTAAAAATAATAGAATACTGAAGAACATATAATCAAGCTGTTTATGTTATTTGACAAACTGTTTAATGCTGTCCTGGCAGTTAGTCACTCAGCATTAAAAGATATGAGAAAAAGTCACCATTTTCACACAAGTTCAGATCAGAAAAAAAAGTGCAAATCTGAAGACATACAAAGTGTACATCAGTGATACAAATATTTGAAGATATATAAAACATACATCAGTGGTACGAAGAATACTTCCATTTCAACTGATTCAATAATCCATTTAAAATAAAAGCACATCAACAGAAGAGGAAAAACTCAGCACTACTTTTTTTAAATAACGTATTACATTATGTTCAAATGGAATTAAGCATTCTTATAGTATCTTCTTTGGTCATTTTCCCGTTTTCCCCCAAAAAAGTGACTTTCTTCCAGAGAATTACAGCAGCAAAATTATAAGGTGCTGTGTGCAGCTAGGAATATGGTTCTTTTATTCCATTTTCTCCCTTTCCTCTCTATCTTTCACTGCTCTTTATTTTTTTGCTGGGGGGAATCTCAGGTGCTGGCTCCACCCACGTACTCATCGCAATTGATAAATGAAATAATAGGCTGTCTACCGTATGATAACCTAACTACCTCATGGCCTGCAGCCATTTGTCATCATCATCTTCACCATCATCCCTTCTTCTGCTCTGCAGTATTAAATGTACCAAACCCTTCCATAATGACCTTTCTTCCCAGTGCTGGGGTCCCTGGTTATTCTTTTCTCTCTTGACTGGTGGACATTAAGCTACAGGGTGGGGATAGCATGTTGACAACTCCAAGTACTCATACCACAATATCCCACAGAGGGTCCATCCATAGTTTTCTTAATTTTCTGCAGGGAGGTCAGGTAAGGAACAAAGAATTACAATTACCTATTTCTGTAGATAGGTCTAACTCATAAATTGATGTTGATCTTAAGATACCACTGGAGTCCCAACTATTTATTTATTTGTTTCTTTATCTATCTGTTTATTCATTTATTTATTTGCAGGGTTACCAACTTTTGTAGAAATGCAAAGTATAAATCAGTGATACTAAGAGTACTCCCATTTCATAAGAACAGAAAGAAGTAATAAGGAAAGTCTTGTTGCAGATAAAAATGAGTAAATGTAACTGTGCCTTAGATATTTATAATGATTTAGCAAAACCTTATTACACCATTACATCAGTTATGCTAATTACACCAGAAGCTGTATCCATCCTTCCACAGTGAAAGTTTGAGTCTTCTTTCTGTTTTCTACACATTGCTAATATAGATGTGCTTCTGTATTACCACTGACATCACAAGCAGGCATCTAAATATTATTTATTTGTGAGTAACTGTCCCACCTGTTGCTGTTGTGGCATTCACACTAATCGACAGGTCATGGCAAGTCACTCACACTGGCAATGCCAACATGTGACATGCCAAAGGAGGCTGACAAAAGCAGCACAGTACCAAAAATGCTAATTGATGAAACTTTAGAAATCTAGTAAAGCCCTGCAGAATTGCTATGATAAATACATTCTTCTGGAAATGCACCATAGATATTTTTTTTTTTGGAGGGGGGGTCCCTCTTGTGGCATTCTTTTCTCATTAACACATTTGCAGAACCTTAAGAAATGCATAATATGGCTTAAAACAAACAAATATCCCCTTGTTTTCTGACTTCAGAGTGAAAATATAATAGTAGTGGGGGGTAGCAGCCCTCACTTTATGATGGGGGTGCAGAACCACTTTACCTCGCAGAAACATTATAGTCAGTAATATGCATTACTATATTTTGCTCCATATAGAGTTTCATTTATTATTATTAGTTTAATTATTCAGATATATAAACATTCATTTTAGTCAAATTGAAATTACATCACATTTTGTTTCTAGTTAATTACATTCTCACGTATCAGAAGTCATAGTGCATATTCGTCAATAAGATGGTTTGCTTGGGATCATGTGGTTAGCAGGAACTGGTTGTAACTGCTGAAGTGACATATTTAGACCCTCAATATTTATTGTTAAACTAAAACAGAAGTCAGTCCTACTGCAAAACTAGTAATATGTTTCTTAAATTTACATATATTAAATGTTTTAAACATTAGTGTTATAGAATATACAAAACAATATTTATATGTTATTACCGGTACTCTCGTTGTAATTATTTGACTATAGTTTTTGTATGAAACATTACACAATGAAAAATGAAAAAGAGAGGAGCATTGCCTATATTACCAATGAACTGTGCGAGTACTACATCAAAATCATTTCAGCATTCAAGTCATATGTATTCTGACGACTTTCAGATACTTGTGTTCAGTATTTTCACAGTTGGTGCAGACTTAATTGGTAATGTGCCATGAATCTCACTGTATCTGTGCACCTCAGAAATAGCCTTAACATGAACATCCTGTGATTGCCATCTTTTCAAGGCCTAACACCTGAATGGTGGTCATTACTCACTATATATTGAATAACACATGATCATACCCTCCTGCAACCTGAAAGAGATTTGAGTTCATTCCAGAAACGTTACTTGTTATTAGGGGAACTCTAAAGCCTGTTTGCAGTAGTCAAATTCATCTCTGAATTAAAAGACATTAAAGATCGCTCTGGTAGATAAGATCCGAGTATGTTAGCTGATGCTGTTCTGAAAGGTATAAGGCAGGCAGTGTGATATGCCAGCAGTAGCACCTTATGGCTGAGCAGATAAAGAGCTGTCAGTCTGCTCACATTAACTGATGTTTTGATGCCACTTTCATCATTTACCATTAATCAAAAGCAAGACAGCATCAGCTGCCAATTCTAAAGGGTAACAGAGAATATGAAAGGGCCTCTGAGGTAATAGATGGTGAGTTATAACTCATATAAATATCTCGAAATATTCAACATACCACATTTAGGTGAACAGGCAGTGCAAAGAGATAGAGATGAGCTTCTCTGAAGCATTACGAATGAATGCCTGACAAGTTTTCATTTAGAATCAGTTTGTGGAAGTAGTTCAGTATGTAAAGATAGTCTGCAATCTGAGAGGAAATTGGTGGTGTCCTACTTATCACAGATGTAAAATGATATGCTAAATTTCAGGAAGTAAATTTTATATAGAGCAAGCATCTCTTGAATGCCTTAAATACGCAATGGCATTCTGCACGGCTAGAAGTAAATTGTACTGTGTACCTGCTAATGTACTATCATTCATTTAATTAACAATGCACAGTGAGTAGGCAGCAGGTAACTATGGCAGAGGCAATTAAATGTTCATGTGAAGCTGAAATGGAGGGTTCAGCTTCCAGAAGCAAAGGATATGAGGCATGATATTACAGTGGTGAATCCCAACATTACATTTTTCTAGTTTTGATTATGTGAAATGAACTGCAACTGGTTCATTACTCATCTGCACTTATTTATCTGCCTCTTTGTATTGTACCATAGGAGGAAGCAAAAATGAGCTGTGAACCACGTGCATACATGGATGAGTGCAATTAAGTACAGTTACTATAAATTATACAGACCTTAGCAAACGTTTGACCCTATCTGACAGAACCTACCACCTGATGCATCCAGTTGTGTTAGCTATTTCAGGATCTCACTCAGGCAAGCAGTGATTAGGGTTAAAATGACTGATTTTATTATCTTAGACTGGTATTTTATGCACATGAATAGTCTGGACATGAGAACTGCAATTTAAAATATGTGTTTGACAGTGCTGAATGTTGGACTGCAGGCTGCTTGGTATTAGTAATTATACAATAAAGAATTAGGATTATTACTGATTGAAAAGAGAATGCTGACTGGACAGCCAGCCTGCATGCCTGTTGTAAATTGAGCACATACCAAACGAAAAAAAGTTTAACTGCTAAAGTACCATTGAGCAATGAGACTTTCTATTGGCATATGCTGGATAACAACATTCAAACCTCTTTTTCTAGAGACAGGGCAAAATATGAAAAAAATCAGTTATATTCTGCAAAAGTGAAGAAGCAGAAATCCCTGATTTTCCTCATATTGTTGTGCTTTTCCTAGTAATATTTTTGATTTTTTTTCTAAATAATAGGGAAAAAACAGCAATGGCGATGGTCTTTTCTCTGTGCTTCTGTTATACTGCACTGATGTACTGTGCAAGCGTTGGAATGTAAGTCCCATATTCATGCTCAGTATATCAGCAAACAGAAAACAATGCAGGAGAAGATGAAAGCGTCATTATACAAAGACATAATTTAAGAAAGGTAACAATAACCCCCCACCCCTGGATGTGGGTATCACAGGATTTACCCATGTTTACCCATGGCTGGCTTTATCGTATTACTCTGACTTCACCCTTGTAATAAAACCATGTCAAACATAGGGAAATTATAGGGCATCCATACCAGTCTTGGGTTATTGCTAAATAAATGACAAATGTTATTTTTGAATCCTAGCCAGTTCTGGTGAATTTTTTTTGTTTGTTTGTTTTTTTTACAATAAAATCAGCTTTTCCACTTAGAATACAGTACATTTACTGCAAAAATATGCAAACTCCTAGCCATAAACAAACTGATTTGTCAGATTTAAATGTTTCTTTACATAATAATAATAATAATAATAATAAGAGAAGTAACTGAAATTTGGGCATTATACTTGGTGATTCATTCATGTGAACATTTTAGACTCGTGGGCATATGGCCTTGTTACAGAATGATATTGCAACAACTGATCGCACACTGAATGCAAAAGCAGCTTTCTGCACCAAATAAAATGTCTGCTGGAATATGAAAAAAATTACTGTCATAGCTCATAAGAAGTTTCTGAAGAAATTGATTTAAAATATTGAAAGCTGGCAAAACTTAAATGTTAACCTCATAACAGAGGCGATTTTCAAAGTATTATAGTCAGCATTTCAAAGTAACCTTTTCATGATCATGGCTCATGAACAGAAGTAGTGGCATTCTGCAGATATATATGTGTAACAGATGATTTTGTATAGTAAATATAAATATCTTTTCAGATTGTGAGAAATGCAAGTTAGCTCTGAATTCAGTACCTATCCCAATGATTATATAATTAAAAGGAATGACCGTGATATGTATTTGGGTTAAAATCTGTTGAGAAATGAAAGTTTCACACGGTTATATCTGCCATGTTAAACAAAGGGGAATGTGTCTAGATCTATGGATGTCATTGTCCCCTTATACTCAGCCCTCATCAGGTCAGTCATCGAATATAATCCCCCCTTAGTCATGTAACTGTCCAGACAAATGCAACAACTGGAATTCCACAGATACCTTACTGAAAGGATACAAGGCCTAAACAACATTTCCTACATGGACCGACTTAAAGCCCTGTCACTATACTCTGTATCCTATAGACTGCTAAGAGGTGATCTGTGTCTGGTATACAAGGCATCATTCGACCCATTACTGTTGGATTTACTGCACATCAGGAAGTCAGATGGCATTATAAATATTCAGTCTAGGAATCTAAACCTCTTCTGCAACATCAACAGAACAATTTGGAGGGACAGGTGTATGTCACAGAGGATACCACTGCTCTGGTACAGACTCCCCATCCACATAAGACAAAGATCATCCCTGTCCATATTTAAGCACAACTTGGATCAATGGATGGAAAAGAGAAAAATTACCCCTGGGCTGCCCCCTGAACTACTAATGGGAAGAGGCAGCTCCTAAATGCTTTATCCCATGCGTGGGTCCCTTCAAAGTATCTATGATATGATCCTAGTTATTCTCTTTAGGGGTAATATATAGTTATCAACCATGGGTTGGGTAAGATCAGTCTCTAACCAAATGGATACTTTAATTTGAACACTACAAGGGAAATTAGCTAGGCTTAAAAGGGCCTTCAAGGGCAGCTAGTTTCATACTTAACTATGAGTCTATGTTGAAATCAGGCTAAAGGATGTTGTCATTATCAATAATTTAATTCATGAATTTCAATATACTGTGCTATGACCTTTTTTGCTAGATAAAAAAAAGTTTTGAAAACATTTAGGTATTGTCAGGAAGTTGATATGACACGAAATGCAAGATGCTGTTTTTGTCTTTTTGTTTTTTTTTTTCAGACATCTTTATTAAATTTACACATATGATAAAGGCAATGTTACATTTACATGCAAAACATACAAAATGATACCACTTTAGTTACAGTTTACATCACAGACACCATTGAAACAACTGTAGTTGTAAACATTATACATCACTTATAAACCATCCAGTCATTGTCAGTTAAGCATTATATAGATCATTCAAATCCTGCCTCTTAGTAGAGCTTATTCCTGCTCAGCATATATTGTTCCCACAATTCCCATTTTTTTCCAATGTAGTTTGCTCCTTCCCTTTTCTAAAGATCCCATTTCCAATTGTTTTATCTATGTTACCATATTGACTACGTCTAGTAAAGTTGGTCTAAACCTTGATTTCCATTTTTCTAGTAATTGCTTTTTTGACAGCCACCATAATTAGACTTAGCAAGGCTTTACTATGTCTAGACAATTCCAATTCTGTAGCATAACTCAAAAAAATCATCTTCCTAGTCAGCCCAATCTGCTCACCCAGCATCTCCAGCAGAGTGGTCTGCAAGGAATTCCAAAAATCTGCCAGCTCGTCACACTTCCAAAACATATGTTCCCAGCTACCTCTTTCTTGCCCGTCACACCTCCAACATTTGCTATCCACCTGAGGAAAAATTATTTGTAGTCTACTTGGGGTATGAAAATACCTATGCAAACACAAAGCAGTTCAGTTTCTTCCATGAATATGGCAGTTATCACATTCATGAGACAGCCTGAAGACAGCTGTGTATATTGAAGGCTGGCTGAATGTAGTGAGCTCTGAGAAAGTTGGAAATCTACATTCACTAGAAAATCAAAGTTAAATTCATTAGTTTTTTTTTTTTTTTTTTTTTTTTTGATATTTGAACTTGTAAATTTTTGTTAAATATCTTTTAGCCCAATTTCATAAACCATTGTATTAATTTTCAAAGGCAGACTGAAAGGTAATTTCACAAAGTACTTCTAAAATCAGTCTGCGGGAGAGAATGGTAGAATGACATTGCTATAATTTAAGCGGTAAGACTACAAAGAATGCAGGCTGAAAATTTGAAGAAATGTGAGTAAAATAACTAGGTGTTATTTAGGTGTCATGCTTATAGAAGTACTAGGTGTTGTAATTTAGGTGTCATGCTTATAGAAGTACTAGGTGTTGTTATTTAGGTGCCATGCTTATAGAAGTACTAGGTGTTGCTTACAGAAGTAGAGTGAGTCAGGCGTAATGAAGTATATGACTGTGTTCTGATTTACCTATCGGATAGTTGACGATAGCTCTAATTTGGCTATGCTGGCTGTGCTGAGTAATTTCATATTAGAAAAAAAATCTGTGAATATCAGCTGAAGTGCTGGAAATAAACAGTAGCTCATCTTGAGGACTTGAATGTTTTTCTTCCTTTCTTCTGTATCTGTCTGCCTAGATAGTATTCATACTCCTCATCTGTTCAGAATTTTGCAGAATGTTCATATTTTTGGAATGTTCCTTATAAAAATTGTGGCAAATCCTTGAGGACTGCAGTCACTAAATAATGACAGCCATTTGAGTTTCTGACTGCATATCATTCAGAAATTGAACGCTAATGCAAAACCTGTTTCCCTAGCAACTTTCTAAGTGTGCAGTTATATTTAAAATTCGTCCATTATTTTGGGCCTTTTTCCTCCCATTAGTTTTGGTTTTGTCCAGATTTCTTGCACTAAGAGGTTAAGAGATATGATGGTATGCATACAAGGCTTGCTAAATACACCCTCTCCAGTGAACAAATGCTTTCTGAGCAGGTAACAACTTATATATATTCAGTACTTCAGAGAAATGAATAAAACTTTTTATACCAGTGATAAATCCTTGCACATCTGAACAACATACCAGACATATTATTAGTGTTTTAAAGTTTGTGCTTTGTATTGTGCTTTTTACAATAGCAGACTGTTCTTTATCAAGACAGCCATGCAGTCTCTCTAAGATTTTTTCCTACTATAAGCCATTATCACAGAGATAGTCAGACTTAATTCCCATTATGGCATGCTCAAAATAGTATTTCAGGTGTTGCATTAGAAACTGATTATGTGTATGACTAAGTATTACAGTTAAATCATGCTGCCGTGTTCTCTGTGCTAATGAAAACAAGCTACTCTCTCTCTCTCTCTCTCTCTCCCTCTCTCTCACTCTCTCTTAGCTTATGTTCTTGTGTTAACATTAATCATTATTTCAGTGTTTAACAATATCTTTGCTTCAGTATCCATACAGTCCTTAATAAATCTAGTGACCACATAATATTGCATGGAAAACGTTTTATCTTGGCAAAGATTTTAGAAACGGGCATAAATAGTTTTATTCCCTAGATTCTGTAGTTATAAACATTAATCCAGCTATTCTTCAAGCTTTGGCTTGAACACCAGAGCAGTTAATGGGAAAAAATTAATGTATTACCCACATACATATCTGTCACTTTTTTTCATTGACCTTGTTATTATCACATCCCAGCAGTAAGAGACTGTAAGTTTATATGTTCTGCCCAGGTATTGACATTAACCCAACAGCTACCCATCCCATTCTCTTCTGTGACTTTAAATATCCCAAGCTTTTTTATATCCCAGTTATTTTGTTCTAAGCCACCCAACTCTGGCATCTCATTGCAATTGCATCTCACTCTACCAGTCTACTACCCTTGTAATTAAGAAGTATTTCCTAATATCCATGCTAGTTAGGTTATTTTTTCTGGTATGCATGGCACTTTCTCATTACCTTATCCTGTCTTTCCAGCCAAATTTCATCAAACTTCCCTCTTACTACATTGTGTGTCCAAATCATATTCTCCCCATTTTTATACTAACAAATGACAATCAAATTCCCTACACCTCTTTTTAGACGAGAATCTGACAATTAACTTCATTGTTGGGGTACCTTCCTTTGTACATTCTGCAGCAGTGTGAGTGTCTGCCTACAAGGCCACCAGAATTTCACAAAGAACTGCATTGTGGTCTCACCAGAGGTGCATCATCAGCTACTATGATGACGGGTTATTGGATCACTGGCATAATTTGTATTTTTTTTATTCATGGATTGTACCCTCTAGATATACATCTTAACAGTTGGTTTTCCTCTGATGCCATCCTTTAACTCTGTGCTTGACTGAACTTGCTTTTTATGATAATGTCCTCTTTAAACTCCTCTTTTCTTAGTTCTTGATTTTACCTGAATATGTGCTCTACATGTGATTTTCTCTCACTCTGTCTCCCCCTAGGTTCAATATTTTGCATTTGGATATGAACTAGAAATGCATTTCTTAATTATCTATAATTTAAGGGAAAAAGACAGGAAAAGGAGGGAACGGAAAACATGGAACACTGGAGGAGAATGGGACCCCCGTCAAGTAAAAAAGCACACAGTACTTCATATAATTTCCAGCTACTATGATGACGGGTTATTGGATCACTGGCATAATTTGTATTTTTTTTTTCTTTATACAGAGCAGTAACTTAGTGTAATATCTTACCCTCAAATACATCAGTAAAGGTTTAAGTATAACTTATAAGCCTGTTATAGGGATTGGTAGATCATGAAAAACATCCCCCTTGGTAGTCAAGATGAAATGTCTAAATGTCTAACTGACCCATGTCATGACCAAAATTGGTCTGTGGCCCAGCCCACCTACCCCATAAACAACGTAAATAAATAAATATGTACATTCTGTATAATAATGTAGTTTATTAAGAACCTGCTACTCAAGGGTTCCTGGCTACTCCATTTCCCTGCAGAGTTGAGGAGTGCACCTGCTAAGTGCCATTGTTATACCCATGTAAAGACTGAGCTCAGGAAAAGGAAATACTGGAAAGCAGTTCAAATCTAAATACATTTCTGAGACTGGATGAGAGCTAAATCTTCAGCACACATTTTACAAACAAGCTAATTTAGCCTCACCTTAGAATGGTCACAGCTCTGAAAAGTGAGAGTGATATTGGGCCAGTCATGCAATGCCGCATATAAACAATAACATTATTGGTCAGAGTTTCTCAGATAGTTAAGAATGATATATTTGGATGTGAGAAAAGAGAAACCGAGTATATAAAAAGTGAATACCCCTACACTGAGCACTGCAGTGACGAAAATCGCAGCAATGAACACCAAGTTGCAGTCTGGACCAAAGTCATAGCAATGAATACCAAGTTGCTGTCTAAGAATAAATCCATCTGTCATTAGCTAGCCTTCTTCTGCCAGAAATCTCCTACCACCTTCATCACCCAGTACTGCTTAAGCCCAAATATCCACTTTCAGAATGTTTATGGCTCAAGAGAGCCATACAGATCTAAATATGTTCTCTAAATTCACGTGCTAATCAGATAAGCCTTGTTAGAACCAGTCAGGTATGTGCAGCTCAAACTGCCATCTGGTGTCCTGGAAGGGGATTATCATTCCTTCTTTTTTTTTTTTTCCTTTCTTAAAATTTTTATTAAATTTACACATATGACAAAGGCAACCTTCCATTTATGTAAATGAAAAACATATAAAATAATATCACTTTATTTGCAAACTGTTTTCATCACAGACACCATTGAAACAACTGTAGCTGTAAACATTATATATCACTTATAAACCATCCAGTCATTGTCAGTTAAGCATTATATGGCTCATTCAAATTCTGCCTCTTAAACCTCAATCCCGCTCTGCATATATTGTTCCCACAATTCCCATGGGATTATCATTCTTTCTTTGAAAAGTTTAGCCTCAAATTTCAAAATCCTTTTTGCACATAATTTCAAACTTTATAGGTCTATCTGGCTGCCTGTCAGAAGCTCCAGACACAATATTGTGAATCCTTTAGAAAGTAAAACTGTGATTTAAAAAGAAATCAGAAATTCACTGTTTGTGGTGGTGGTGGTGGTATTTTTTTTTTTTTTAGCTGGGCACCCCTTGTAACCCCATACTCTTTCTAGTTTTATATACTAACTTCGAGATTGCTGTACCTCAGAGTAGGGGATATTGTAAGATACCATAGCCTTTGATTTAGTATGTAGTCCCCTGCATTTGTATCTGGCAGCAATCCATATCTGAGGATTGCAGTGACAGCACTTAGAATTTCAGTAAGTACCCAGTCTACTTCCTCCATATGTAGATGACTTTGCAATGGTAGCTTCAAATTTAACTTTGTCAGCTCTAGTAGAGACTTCCAAATGTAAGATCAGACAGTCAGTGCTGTTTCTTTCACTAGGAGAAAGCCTTATAGTCCAAAATTTTCCTAGAAGCGTGAGGAACACTTAACAGCATTACTCCCTCCAGTCATTATTGACTTTTGCTGTGTCCAATGATGCCCAAAAACTATATCTTACTGAGTTTCCAGAAGGCCTTTTAATATGGAGACAGAGACTAAACACATAAAGCTTAGAAGCCAGCAATGTACAGATTTAATCTGGAAATTAACCCAGTTGCTGGATTTTTTTTTTTTAATTTTGATTTTCCTTATGCATTATTAACTTGCGGTGTATGACTTATTATGTACTTTGTAATGTTATGTCAGTCTTCCAGTTAGTGGACATGATTAGCTGTTAATGAGCTGCATCCTGTTGTACAGGGTTTGATTCCTTCAGCCCTCATGTGCTGATTGCGCAACCTTGAGCAAGTCCCTTAACCAGACAGTGCTTGGAGGTAATTACAAAATTGTGCCAGGCTCCTCAGTAGTTTCCTGGACCACATACCTAGTAATTGCCTATGAATCCTATAAAACTTTTTGCATGAATGCTTTGTTTGTCATTTGCCCCAGGTCATGATTGAAAAGGATACTTGGACCAACCCATCTACTCTGTTAATGATTAAATGAAATAAGTGCATACATGCATTCATGCCTACATACATAAAAAAAGAAATAAAGAAATGTTTGTCCTCCTCTTGCCTATTCCTGGCTGTAATCTGCAATGCTCACCCACTGGGGAAGTGCAATCTAGTATTATGTGCATCATGGCTTCAATATTTTAGTTTTAACTACAGTTTTAGAAAGCAGACAGTCACATCCATGGACCAACATCTGGCCCACCAACTGTATGTATACATGTCAGACTTTGTTCTAATTCTAACTGTACCCTTTCTTGGATCTCCCTAAAAGCTGATGCCCAGGTAGTCTCCCAAGTACTGTACGGTAGAAATATCTCAGGATACTGGAAAAATCCCATTCCATCATTGACTGGATATATAGTTCACCTAAAGACCTGGGATTTAGCTGCACTGACTCAAACATTTAATATTGTATGAGACATTTTATGTTATTGCAATATACATGGAATTCTTTGGTCTGATGGCTTAGCCAGCACTATCAAAACATCATCAGAAAACACATTCACTGCAGAAAATGCCATCATGATTCACCTTAGTCCCATTCCCAGATAATGCATCTGCCACATGATGTCAGAGTTTCCATCACCAGCACAAAAAATAGCAGCACCCCTGCATAGAGTCACACTTCAGAACAACTCTTTCTGACATCCGTGAGGCCTTGAACAGTAATACTGCCAGGGGATATGTGTGTGTGTGTGTGTGTGTGTGTGTGTGTGTGTGTTTGTGTGTGTGTGTGTGTGTGTGTGTGTGTGTGTGTGTGTGTGTGTGTGTGTGTGTGTGTGTATATATATATATATATATATATATATATATATATATATATATATATATATATATATATATATGCAGAAATGGTGTGAGGGATGAAACATTCTATGCTGGAGGGTGATGGATAATCCCCACACACACACACACACACACACACACACACACACACACACACACACACAAAAGGTACAGCCCATTTTCACATTCACTCTATGTATTACTAAATAGTAGTTTATTTTACAAAGTTGGTTGACTTAGTTCTGCATCTTGCAGATTTGGTAGGGAGCCCCTATACTCTTTGTCTCACATTTCCATTGATAAACTTTCTTATGACTCTCACTAATATAATTGGTATGTTAAAGGGCTCTACCACCACCACCATGAGATATCCCCATGAAAGCCTATCAAAGGCATTCTCAGAATTGTAACTTACAGTGGTTACTGAAGTTTTAAACTGTGCTACCTACCTGAGAAGAATGATAGCCTTTCTGATATAGTCCCAAGATTGTCTGAGGAAGATCCAACTTTTCCTGAATGTAGTAGGTTTCTCATCAATGTCATCTTTCCGTAGCTTAAATTTATAATCAACTTTTGTTAAGGAAGTGGTTTGATAAATAACTGGATTGGGGGGACATCTCTAGGTTTCAAGTTGATTGACACAAGTGCTAATTTTAAAGCTTAGGAGGGTGAACCAAAGGTGAAGTTGTGTAGAAATTACTTGCTTTCAATATGTTTCTCAACGTCTTAGAGCAAGAAATTTGGACAAAGCTAGAAGTAATGGGGTGGGCAAGGGTCCCAAACTGGGGACAGATTTTAAAACTTGCTCTTATACAGTTACAAAGTTGCTAGAATAACAGGTTTTGCATTAGCATACATTTTATTAAAGATTTAAAGTCTAAAACTTAAATGTCTGTCATTGTTTAATGACTTCAATCTGCAATCATTTGCCAGAAAATCACAAAATTTATGAGAAACAGACCAAAAATCTGGCCATTCCCTGAAAATCTGGGGTATGTTGCAAATATCCTGAATGGCGGATGTCTGTACAGTTCAGATGAGAGACCACCAGAGTCAGATGCTGTGTCTCTTGTCAGAGATCTAATATCCTATGTCAGCTCCTCTTCACTAGTTCATGTCTCCATTGCTGGGTGGGTATTAGGCAGGGAATCTCCACCTTCCTAGAAAGGTATTAAGAGGCTACATGTGTATGTTGTCTAAATGAGGCAGTCACGTTAGCGAGGTAAGTGGCAAATAATGACAAAATGCCTCTAGATAAAAATGTTTTCTCCTACTTATGGTTCAGCTAAAATACATGCTTTAATCGCCATCCACCACCCCATGGCAGGCTTAAACCCTTTCCAAAGTGGCCAGTACATTTAACTACTTAGGAGCATGCATACACATTATGCCCTCTCACTTTCTCAGAAATAATATATATTTTCAAATCCCTCAATTCTTTGTTTCTTGACCATAGGGAAAATGCAGATAATTTATATTCAAAGTCTTCTTCTTCTTGTCTAAATAGACAGCATAGATGATATTATTTAAAATGTATCTTTATATTCCAAGTCCTACCATTTAATTAAAGGATTTCAGAAGCTAGGGACAACAACCTCCTCATCTCCTGTCTATTCCTTGATCTCTCTAAAGCCTTCAACACTGTGTCTCATCCCATCCTTCTTAAAGTCTCAGACCTAAACCTCTCTCCTTCTACTCTTGGCTGGTTCCAGTCCTACTTTATTGGCAGAAAACAAGCTGTTAAATGGCAGCAGGCTTTCTCACCCTTCCTTGCTGTTCAAACAGGAGTACCCCAAAGCTCCATACTTGGACCGCTCCTTTTCAACATTTTTACCAACAGCCTGCATTCATCTTGCAGTGTCTCATCTGTAATAGGTTCATAGGTTCATAGGTTCATACTAGGCTATCTGCCCAAGGGAATTTATAAGCCTAGCCCATAGTTATGTGGCTTTCGCCACCCCTTTAGTTTGAATAAAAACTATGCCTATCATTTTGCTGTGCCTCTGTCAAGCAGTGACACTGAAGTAATCCCTGGGGTATATCTGCAATCTCCCATCCATTGGTCAAGATTCCTCTTGAACAAGGCCAGAGAGGTGCTCTGCCTCACATGTACCGGGATTTTGTTCCACAGCATAGGGAGTCTCTGGGTGATGAATCTGTCCCTCCAGCACGTTCTATTTATAACCGTGTCAAGGTTTAAGTCTCCCGCCTTGTGGTTCTGAGGGATCTAGATTTTTGAGGTGAAGCATATTCATCAAATCTGGGTTTGACATGGCCTTATATGTCAGGCACAGGTCACCTCTGAGCAAGCGGTATGAGACTGAATAGAGCTGGAGTTCTTTCAGTCGGGCAGCATAAGACATATTTTTGAGACCCTTTATCCTTTTGGTGAGGAACTTTTGGGGCCTTTCAAGCTGCAGCAGGTGTCTGGTCAGATACATTCCAAATGGGGCATTGTACTCAATCATAGGTCTAATAAGTGATGAGTACAGGGGGACGATGACCTCCCTTGATCTAGATGTGAATCCCTTCATGATCAGGTGGGTGATATAGAAGGTTTTCCTAACTACTTTAGCAACATGAGTGTCAAACGAAAGGCTACTGTCAACCTGGGTCCCCAGATCTCTGATGACTTTTCTGTGCTCAGTGGATTGCCACCTATATGGTAGCTAGGGGTAACCTTGTTTTTCCCGAAGGGTATGACTATGCATTTTTTGGTGTTTAACTTCAGGCCATGGCTCTGGCACCAGTTATCCGCTTCTGTGGGGCCCTTCTGGAGGATATCTGCGTCAGATGTGTTTTCGACTATGGCCCTCAGTTTGCAGTCATCTGCAAACTTTGTCAGCCATAACCCTCCTGTGTTTGCTTGTACTTCAGAAAAGTAGATGCCGAACAAGAGTGGACCCAGGACTGAGCCCTGTGGGACACCACTTGTGACAGGCTTTGAGTCTGACATGGCTCCAGCAACTCTGACCCTGTGGGTTCTGTCACTTAGCCAGTTTGCAACCCATCTTGTGATGTATGGGTTTACATTCAAGCTGATGAGTTTTTTGATGATACCTGAGTGGGGTATTGTGTCGAAGGCCTTTGCCAGGTCGAGGTAGGCTGTATGGACTGCCTTTCCCTCATTAATGGCCTTGGTGACTGTCTCGAAAAAGTCAACCAAGTTTAAGAGGCAGGATCTGCCTTTGACAAAGCCAAACTGAGTTGGATCCAAAGTCATCTACATATCTACAATATGTAGATGACTCCACTCTCTTAGCTATCTTCACTACTATCTCTGAACTACACACACTAACACAGAATTCCTTTATCTCTGTTGAAAAATGGCTCAGAAATAATCAACTAATCCTTATCCTGAAGAAAACTCAACTCCTTTTCTTCCTACCTCAGACACTCTGTCATCTTAAATCCAACTTTTCTCTTTCCTCCCTAGATGGCACCACTATCTCCCCTGCCTCACACACCAAACTCCTTGGGGTAATAATTGATGGCCGACTAAAATTTTACTTGTACATACAACAAGCCATCAAAAAAAACTCCACAAACTTGGACTACTTTATAGG
Organism: Protopterus annectens; assembly: GCF_019279795.1. Taxonomy (NCBI): domain Eukaryota; kingdom Metazoa; phylum Chordata; order Ceratodontiformes; family Protopteridae; genus Protopterus; species Protopterus annectens. Next base: position 1,869,017,458 of record NC_056733.1, read on the forward strand.
AACAAAAAATTCCTCACTACTGCCATCAAAACTCACTCTTGCGCAGGCATTTCTCTTACCTAGTCTTCTGTATGCTTCCCCATCCTTACCAATATCCAAACTGCCTCAGTGCAAAAACTGGAACAAACATAAAACAAAATTGCAGATTTATTCTAAACCAACCACTCTCGTCGCATTACTGCCTATCACTAAACAAACTTCAGTGGCTGGAATTTCCGCACCTTCTCCTACAATCGCAATTCCACACTCTACCTTTTCCATACTCAACAACCCCTCTGCCTGCCCTGCTCTCACCTCCCATGTTACTCTCTACTGTCCACCCTGGCCTCCCCGTAGTGCTGATCAGCATCTTCTCTCAGTTTATAAACCCAAAAGGAATATTGGCAAACTACTTTACAAACACTCCACTTTACAAACACTACTTTACAAACTCCCTCTCCATATTGGATCCAACCTTTCATTTCCCTGTTTTAAAAAGGAGCTTAAATCCCACCTACTAAACTTGAAATTATGCCGTTGCCTTCACCACACATAGTCTCTTAGTCTGTCCAACTATATAACTGTTGCATCTCCTAACTTTCTTTGTTAGTAACTTCTGCTTAAACTAACCTCCTAAACCCTAAGCTCTACTACTACAGCCCCTTTTTTCTCCCCCCCACTTCCTATCAATGTCTGTAGATTTTCCTTCTTTTGAACAACGATTATCTTTTTGTTTTTACTCTTATATGTAGTAAATTTAGACCACTGTTAGCAGTGGAACCCTTAATGTTCATATTTTTTTTCTTTTGTTTTTCTCTTTATAATTAATTACATATTTGCATCGTTATTTTTAATAGTTTTTGTCCTGTATATTTATCTTTGCTGGGGCTCTTTCAGTGCAATGCAAATAGTTAATAACCTTTTCTTTTTTACGATTTTGTATTGTGATTGTTATTTAATATTTGTATATTGTCACTTTATCTTTACTTATGTTTGCTGGGGCTTTTCCCCTCAGGTCTCCACTGAAAATGGGTTTGTTTGCAAACTCAGTTGGACTAACCCGGTTAACAAATGTAAAATAAATAAATAAATACATTTCTTTCCTCCTCTGACCCAAATTGGCATCTCATTGTTGAGGAGACACTTAAAAATATTCCAAAGGATCTGAACCAAGGTCTCAGAAACATTACAAGTCAATCAAAATGTCTCCTACACCTGATTCACCTTGTCACAAAAGCTAGGTAGCTGCATGAAGAGTGCCAACATCTTCCAACGGTTCCCCAAAAAAGTGAAGGAAATTCCTTCCAAACATGATCTATTGAGAGTGAAATATGGCCTGAAATATAGCCTATGCTTGTGCAGAAAGGGTCTGACAGGTAGTCTGTGTCATATATAGTCAAGTATTACATCCACTGTTTTCCTAAGGTTCCAGTAAATAAGAATACAGATAACCCATCACCACAGCATGTAGGATGTCTCCCTAGTTCACATTAACAACAATTACCTGAAAACTCCAAAAACACACAACAAATCATGGTAGAATGTGTAAGTAAACCAGCAACTAATAAAATAATGTCTGAATATTTTGGGAATGGTTGGCAGGTGTTCTTGCATATCATGAGGTTCTCTTGCAGATTAGGCTGAGCTCAACATGTTACCCAGGCTCAAATGCTAGTATAGCCTTGGGTTCTGTTTTAAACATGAGGGCAGTCAAACCATAACAACTGTGTTGTTCTTTCATGGTTATGTTTTAAACATAAGACATAAAATTGTTATTTTTATTAATTGTAGTAATATGGAATGTTTATAATGTGGAATTTTAAACATTATTTTACACGTTGAAGTAGTTTTTACTCATTTGCTCACTTGCATCTTTAAGAACAACTGTTTTGAATCAAATGTCTTGAATTAAGATCACATGACAACTTGGCATTGAAAAATGGTAGCAGTTACTGAATGTTTCATTCTTAAGGCATCCTGTATTTTTGGATGAAAGCACTCAAACTTCATTTTTGGACCAAGTATTACTTGCTAGTACATTGTTTTATCTTGCTGAGGGCAAACTGTGGTGGTTTGGATTTTATTAACAGCTATCTGACCTTTTGAATCTGCAGAGACATCCACCAGCTTTCTTATTGCCCACTATTACCACTTCCTTTTGTACCCCTGTCCACATGATGAAGAAGCATGAAGCACATGCACTGATCTCATACACTTCTCAAGACCACTCCTGTTAAAACTGCACCTGCTACAGAAAACATCATCTGGTCCTTCAGCTTTGTGATGCAGAAAGAGCTCAGCTCATATCACTGGGATGTACAAATCACTTATGTCCTTATATATCAAAATCATTGCTTGTGCCATCCCCAAAGAAGAAACAACAAGATGTTCATTAGATCACTGCTGCAGGAGCCTTAGCTATATGAGTTACATCCTGCCTAAGATGCAACAGCCAGCCAGCTTTCCAAAGCTTAAGTGCACCTTCTACACACCCAGACAATTGATACCTTTGTCAGAAATGTAAAAACTTAGCAATCTAAGTGGTAAGCCCTTTAGAGCTTTCCTGCCCCCAAAAAGAGCTCCTCCCTTAGGCTTTCAAGGATTGATAGTTGGCTAGTACTTGTCCATTGCTAGACAGATAAGTTCCATTCAGGTTGGGGAGTCTTCCGCAATTAATGTTATGACTGAAATAATACTTTTTGACTACAGCTGTTTGTTTTTTGCTAGGATTTTACTATTTTTTGGACTGTCATGTGGCATTTTTGTCATTTCAAAAACTGGGGTTATTTTACTACTTTTAGTGTAAACTTTGTTTTTTGATAATGTTTACTCTAATTTGTATTCATTAAAATTTTATAAATTGTTTTAGGAACTAGGGCAAGTGTATGTTGTGCTTTCCATGCTGTTGTTTTAAGGTAGAAATGGTACTTTTGTATTATTTACCATTTACCAACTGCTATTGTCATTTTTACATAGATTAAAGGGTTCATTTCTGGCTTTTCCATGGAGCAACTTACCAGTTCCTTGTTTTTTTTTCTTCCTCCAGCCATAAAAAGAAAATTTCCAGACAGTCTGGCACTTCAGCAAGCTACTGCTTTGCCTCAAAAATGGGTAACCCTGCTTGACCAGTTATGGTTTCTCAGACTACTCATCTTCTTCCTTGGTTTCCAGTGGTGTAGTCCCTTTAGCTACCTTTGACTGTGAGTTAAACACATCCTCTGAGACTGTTGGAGTGTGAGCATGGAAGAACCACTCTTATCAATCTCAGAGGAAGGAACAGGGAATGCTTCTCAGCCTAGCTGGACTGGGATTCCTGACAGAGTTGGTCTGCTTCATTTAAGATTCCTGTAAAAAAGAAGCACACTTATCTTCTCATGTCTGTTACTTTAGACAAGGAAGATTTATTGAACTTAGCTCAAGGCTTAGTCCATACTGTTAATCCTTTTCATTCTGGATTTACTAATAAAAGAAAAAGGAATTATTTATTTCTGAAAATTCCCAGTGAGATGAACAAGGAATTGATTGTCAGGGAACAACATTTGTTTTTTTCTCTTCAGGAAATGGATTCTGATTTTGAGGAGAGTATTTCTTCTGATTGTCCCTTGGAAGAATTCTCTTTTTCTAAACCATATCCTGAGTGAACAAATTGTTTCACTAGGAACATTATGACATTCAAGATTCTTTGAAAAATATGATTTATTACAACAGGAATTTCCTCAGCCTACTGCTGATCCTCCTGTTCTTCCAGCCCTGGAGGCTGTGTTTATTACAACATATCCAACAGCTAACTGGCATCCCTAAGAACTCAGGTTGATTGTATAAAATTCCAGTCTTAACAATTCTTATTTTCTAATCTCAGAACTGACTATGCAGTGAATTCTTGGCAAATTCCTGTGCAGCTAAACATTTAGTAAATGCTAATCCCTCCCACTCTGACAAGGATGGAAAAGGTTTTGATAGATTTGTGAAAATAGTGAATTCCCCTGTCACTGTTATGCTTAGCTTCCGTACACATCAAACTCACATGTTAATGTTTTGCTTGCTTGTTTGCTTCTTTTGAGAATATGAGGTACATCATAGGCCGAGTACTTGCTTATTAACCTGAAGTGCTGCTATCAACTTTTCCTTCTTCTGAGGGAAATCTTCTCTGAATACTCTTATTGCATCCATTTCTCATGTAACTAAACATTCTTGGAAGTGTGCTTATGACTCATCTGATGTCTTTTTCAGAGCAGCAACTACTGGGTCTGTTATGAGAAGGTTTGAGTGGCTACATTCTCAAAATCTACAAGGGGATGCTAATGATGAAATTTTGAATTCTCCACTTCATAGGGAGGTTGTCTTTAGACCATCTACTGTTGAGGTCATTCCTTCTCCAAGTTTATTAAACATTTCATCTTTAAGTCAGGATCCTTGTATAAAAAAAGTAAAATAAGCAGACTCAGAAAACTTCTGGCAAGCAGGCATTCAAGAAGCAATGGGAAGGAGGCTCCAAGAAGGTGTGTGTGTGTGTGTGTGTGTGTGTGTGTGTGTGTGTGTGTGTGTGTGTGTGTGTGTGTGTGTGTGTGTGTGTGTGTGTGTGTGTGTGTGTGTGTGTGTTCCCAGAAACCAGAACAATCCAAGTCTGACTGTCTAAATGTTATAACAACCCCTCCCCTTTTCCCAGCCTGGCGATAGTTTGTATTACCTAAAATCTGTCAATCCATTTATCTGTTTGGCAACAGATCATCTTAGGTAAATGGGCTCTGTGAGTGATCCATCAGGGGTAAAGATACTAGAGAGAGTCTTTTCCTCCTTTCCAGGGGATTCCTCTTCATCCCCCTCCTTTCATTCAGCATCTGCTAACTGGCTGGGTAGTAGAAGTCATTCTTTTTTTCCTTGTCAGAGAAAGGTTTTTAACTCAATAATGTTTCTGGTATGAAAGAAATAAGCCTTATGGAGACCAGTCATAGATCTTTCTTTCCCAGTCAGTTTGTGAAAGTCCCAAGTGCAAAATATTGTCCTCCTTACAATCTATTACCTCTTATTCCCTTCTCTGATTTTTTTTTAGATTTAAAAGATGCTTATAACTGTATTCAAATACCCTCAGATTTCAAAACCTTTTAAGATTTTCCATGTCTGAATTACAGTTTCAGTTTGCTGCATTACCCTTTGGGTTATCCACTGCTCCAAGGGAGTTCACAAAATGTCTAGTACCAGTGATAGCTATTTGCAGACTGTGAGGTATTCACATTTTCCTTAATTGGATTACTTATCTTTGTGCAGAGTCTTTTTCATAGTGGCAGGAATATCTCTGCTAAAAGATCTCCTTTGCAGACTGGGTTTCAGGAGAACACTCTAAAGTCTCATTAGACTCATTCTTACAAGATTGTATTCTTGGGATTGCTTCTGGAAACTTCAGTTCAAAGAGCTTTTCTTCCATAGAAAAAAATAAATCCACAGACAGATCTATTCCTGAGTTTTTTTCACTCTGTCCAAGACTTCATGAAGGGAATTTTTCAGTTTACTAGAATTCATTGCATCTATGATTCTCATGTTTCCTCCAGCCAGACTCCATATAAGGAAGGTTTAGTCTTCCCAACATCACCCCCTGACTTTTCAAATTCTAATTTCAGGATTTGTAAAAAGGGAATTGTTTTGCTGGAAGAGACCAGTTTTATCTGAATTCAGGGCTCCTATTCTTCCCTATGGCTCCAGTACAGTCTGTAACAACAGATGCTTCAGACTTTGCTTGGAAATTGTATCTTTTGGGATAAAGCACAGGGTATTTGAAAAAAAAAGAATAAACCAAAACACATAAACATAAAACAGATGTTGGCAGTTATAAATACACTCAACTTTCTCAATCATCTGTCATCTCAGGGCTTTTACAAAGCATTACAGATGACATTACAGTGATATGGTATGAGGTGGAGGGGGGTTAAAGATCTCACTTTCTGTGCTGATTAGCCATGAGAGCCTGGGATATAGAGATTCAGGAGAATCTAACTTTACAGGCATGTGGCTGCAGCAGCGGCCTTAGTAAACTTAGTAAGGCCTTACTATGTCTAGGCAATTCAGATCCTGTATCACAGCTAAAAAAAAATAATTTCCTTAGCTACGCTTATTTGCTTACCTAGTATTCCTGACAGAATACTTTGTAAGGAATTTTTAAAGTCTGCCAGCTCATTAAACTCCGAAAACATATTCTCCCAGATACTTCTTTCTTCCCATCACACCTCCAACATTTGCCATCTACCTGAAGACATTTTTTTTGGAGTCTGCTTAGGGTATAAAAATACCTATGCAAACAATTCCATGCAAAAAATCCTAATTCTGCTAGATTTTGTTGTATGTTTGGAAGCCATACATGTGACATACCATTGTTTATTTGTGAACTGCTTATCTAATCGCTCTTCCCAGTGTTTTCTGATCTCTTCTGATCGATTCCTATAGTTATCATGCAATATGTTATATGCCCTGCTAAGTATCCCTTTTTTAACAGCAGCTTCTGTTTTAGATTCAACTAAAAATTCTACCAGCATAGGTCTTTCACTTAGGATCCCCTATCAGGTGGCCCAGTGGTGCAGCAGTTATCATTGTCACCTCACAGCAAGAGGTTCTCCAGTCTGATTTTCGGCTAGGGTGCCTTCTGTGCGGAGTCTGCATGTCCTTCCTGCGTTTGCAGGGGTTTCTCTGGGTGCTGCGATTTCCTCCCACATTCCAAAGACATACATCTGGAGATCTCCCCGAGCCTCTGCTGGAAATTGGCTCTGTCCCAGTCCAATTTTTCAGGTAAACAAATGTTAAATAAAAATAAATAAATAAATCCCATTCTCTTTGCCTATACTGATATCAGTCCCTGATAGGGAAAGTAGTTTCTAGCCTGCATTCTAAGTATTTTCTTGCCTTCTTCCCATTCTATTACCTTTCCCTCTAATTATTTGTTCCCAATGTCTTGGTTCCTTTTCAAGCTTCCTTCAGTAAATTGCAGCCCCCTCTTGCCCATACTCTGTACCCCTAATTGTAGTCATCCTTATCAGCAGAATCTCCTTTCTCCATTCCCATGTTGGCTTAGTTCTTAGTATACTTTCTGCTACATTATGAATATAATATTCTCCATAGGATCTGCATCCAAAATCCCACTCTCTCCTTATTTTTTGAATTTCCCTTACTGCTTTATCATTATATCTTTTTTCCATTTTGAATTGTTTCTTTCTGCTTGTGTTATCCATAAGAGCCTTAGCTGTGTAGCTCAAAATTAGAACTTCAAATCAGGTAATCCTAAACCACCTTGTTCTGCTGGAAGGATCAGTTTATCCCACTTCTCAGATAAAGTCCTTGAACTCTTTATTAATTGCTATCCAGAACTTTTCCTCTGATAAAAATATACCTGACTTGTGTATAAAACTAAAGAGACTAAAGCATTTTACTGCTTGTATCTTGATATCCATATCCATAAGCAAGAGCTTCCAGTTATTCAGTTTTTGTTTTATCTTTTGTGTAGTCTCTTTCCATATATTCTTATCTGCTGTATCAGAATCATTTTTAATCCATACTCCTAAATACTTCATTTTATCTTGTCCCCGTAGATATGGGTATTGCTAAACCAATTCACGTGTAGGTACATAGTTTTACAGCTATAGCTTTTGTTTTATCTTCATTAATTTTATATCCCGAAAAACTTGGAATCCTTTTTAATCCATACTCCTAAATATTTCATTTTATCTTGTCCCCAAAGATGTGGGTATTGCTAAACCAATTTATGTGTGGGTACATAGTTTACAGCTGTAGATTTTGTTTTATCTTCATTAACTTTATATCCCGAAAAACTTGGAACTGTCTAAAATGATTGCGTGTTAATACCTTTTAGGCACCTATTTTCTGGGGACTTGCAGCAGGTATTAAATGAAGCAAATAAACCTGCTTCCAGAAAATCATATATTAGCAACTAGAAAATATTTAATAGATGGTTCCATACTAAGAATCAAGATCCTTTTAAGAGTAGTATTTCAGTGGTTCTCTAATATTTGTCCTCTAGCCTTTCTTATGCCTCTATCAAGGATCATTTGTCAGCCATTTCAGTATGTCTGCCCATGGACCCCCCCCCCCTCTTTCAATGCATTCATATGCCAAGATGTTTTTGAAAGTGAAATTGCATACCCATTCACCTAAAAAAGCAGGTGGCTCCTCCTTGGGATTTTAACTTTTTTTTTTTTTTTTGAAAAATTAATTCTTGCTCCATTTGAACCAGTTCATCAGGCTAAATTTAAGTTCTTATAATGGAATTACTAATTGCTCTGACTTCAGCAAGAAGAGTGTTTGAGTTGCAAAGGCTTATGGTAGGTCAACCTTATCTCATTTTCCATAAAGATAGGTCTTCTTTGAGAATAAATCCTTCATTTATGCTTAAAGTGACAACCCATTTACTTTGGGACAAACTATCTCTCTGTCTTCTTTCCACAACCTAAAAATAAGGGAGCATGGATTCTTCATACACTCATTGTCCACAGACAGCTTAGATACTATCTTGACTGAACACAAATCTTCAGAAATTCTGATCAATCATTCATTTATTATGAAGGTAAGAAATAACACCCAGTGTCAAAGCAGACAATTTCCAAATGGTTATATTATATTCCTTTTGTTATTCCCACCATAACAAGTCAATTCCAGGCAGGGTCAAGACACACTTCACTAAGACCTTGACTTCTTCAGTGGCATTTTGGAAAGGAGTGGACTCGAAGTATTGTAGAGGCAGGAACTTGGTCCTTTGTACATACTTTCATAACGCATTACCAACTAGACTCCTTTTCCAGGTCTAGAACATGGTTTGCTAGGACTTTTCTCCATGGACAACGGGACCCTTTTCCTTCCTCCACCCAAACTTCATAAGCTATGGTGCTCTATCCATAGAGCTATGGCTACTGCAACAGTGATATAATGTTGAACAAAGTACAGTTGTTTAAATAAATTTACCATAACAGTAAATGTTCAAACAGACCTGTGCTGCATTAGCAGCTCTCTCCCTCCATCCCTCTTATTTTTGTTGTCAAGTTGTGTACATTACTTACCTAGCATTATAGTCTTTCAAGGCTCTGGCCCTCTACTTTCAGTTAGCATGAAAGGTCTGAAGAGTTTGACATCCAAACCAAGTGGAAGGTGCCCTTATGTCTTGAAAGCTGTCTAGTTGTTGTATCCTAGGCTGGATATAACCCATAAAGCTAAGACTACTGTAGCAGTGATTTAGTTGAACATCTACTGTTACGATATGTTTACTTATGCAACTGTACTTTCTATCCATCACCTCTGTCTCAAACCCCCTTAAAGCTGCTTAAACTCTGCCATATCTACCTGAGTGGAAAAAGAAAGCATATCCACAGTGCAATAGTACTTCTCAATCACTTTTATATGCTCCTAGATAGCACACTTTTTATGTGCCAGAATCACCTCATTCTAATACTTTCCCTCCAGATGCCAAGAGCCTTGCCATCTAACTTCATTAACTTTATGTATTCAGACTTCTATAATCCAGAATCTGATCTCTATGGCCATGACTTCTACGTGCAGCATGAACCACACTCCTGCATGGTCAAAGTTTATCAGTGGAGCCCTAAAGCTGTTACTTCAGAATGTCAGTTTTACAGAGAACTAGATCATGTATTCTATCCCTCCTGGTTTTTGTATTCTTTCCTTTCTTTTTGAAACTTTCTTGTAGAATATCCTGTTCAGATTGCTTTTTCTGTCCATCCTCAATGGAATACTCTTTGCTCCAGGAAGTACTGAAATCCCTATCAGTAGTATACTCCTATTTCCTGGACTTCCTATAATCCTAATTTCAACAACTAATTCTCTTTGGCAGTGTATTAGGCATCCTGTAGGGAGCATCACTACACCAGCTTTCCAGATTTCTCCCAAGTGGTTTTATCCACAGTGCAACTGATGGTGGGCTTTTGCTATCCTTCTAACATTTGCTTTTGCCTTTCTCTTTTTCTTTTTCTTGTTCTTTTACAACCCACACCTCCAATCCATACTTTAGATTTGCTGCAGTGGTGTCTGCATCCTTTCCTTTCCTAAAACCATCTTTAAGGATTTACATAGGTCTTACCGTTTTGTCTTTGGTACACCTCACTGACTATATCTACCATACTGTCAATAACTAGTGCTTACATCATGGCCATGTTACTTCTAAATATTTTTGGTAACTTCTGCTCATCTCCAGTGTTCTCCTTGTGTTCCCCATGCCTTTACCTGATTGACAGGATGCTGGTGAGGCTATTCACTTTGGAAGAGCCAAGAGTGACTGTGATTCATGGGCAAGTACCAAGCCCAATTCATTTCAGTGTGTTGGACAGACTACAACATGAGTACTGAGAGACACCATGCAGCTGGAAGAAACTCAGAGTAATGTTGTCAAAAAGATCAATGGGATGGTAGAGAAAGACTATGATCAGAGACTAGAGGAGAAAGAAAACATAATAGTAGTGTGAGTCAAGGATATATTTTTTTAAAATTTTATTAAATGATTATTAAAATGAACAAATATTTCCATGAAATTGTAACAATATTTTCTTTAAAGTTAAAAATAAAAAATTAGAAAAACCTTCTAATGTATAAACCAATGTAACTAAACTATGTAGAAAGACGTTCATCATGCAAAAAACATCTTAATGCTAATATAGGATTAATAAAAATCATCTGTTTACATAAATTAATAAACTATTTTCCTAGAAGTTCATAAATGATAGTCCATGAATTATATAATGTAGTATTCCTAGATGATCAAGATTTAATAATCAACATTTCCAAATTTCACGTTTCAAGGGGTATATTTTTAAATTCCAGAAATGTGGGTGCTGTATTAGATTTCCAATTCTTAGTGATTGTTTTTCTAGCTATAGATAGTATAGACCAAACCAATGGGTACTTATTCTCCTTTACACCATCAGGAACAGGAGAATTAAATAAAACAAGTGATTTAAATATAAAGAATTTTTCGGTAAAAATTGTTTGCAACAAATTATTGATATCATCCCATAATTTTCTTAAATATATGCAATTATAAAACATATGAGACCAGTCTGCATTCAATTCATTATTACATCTCCAACATGCTATATATTTTTTTAGAAAATATACTTATATTATAATGGGTGCTGAATGATCTCTATAAAAATCTCCATGTGAATAATTTCCACTTTAAAGAAGAAGTAGTCATGCTTGCTGATTGTAAAATATTCAATTTATCTTTCTCAGAGGGGAGATTATTTTTAATTAAAGAAAAATATTTCCAATAATTATCTGATTGTGTGTCTAAATCGCATTTAATTGCTCTGTAAATGTTTGATAACTTGTTTTTAGCAGGAGATTTATGCAAAACTGATAAAATCATATACTGTATTAATTTAAGAATTGTTTTCCTAGTTGTGGAAGACATAGAATCTAATTTATTTAATACATATTGCCTGGCTTCTTGAAGTTCGAACCATAAAAATGTATCAAGTTTATGCTCTTCCAAGAGTGAACTATTGGATTTTAACTCATTATTTATCATCATTTGGTGCAAAAATATTAAGTGTTTTTTGCTGAAATATAAAAATGTTTGTATAATCTGAAGAGAAAATGGGTCTGTGTGTGTAGGCTATAGGGAAGAGTAAAAAAAGCCAATCCTTATAGATATTATATTTAAATATATAAATTTTGAATGATTTTAAGAGAAAAATTATATACTTAGAGTTAAAATTAAGAGAAGAAAATTCAGAAATATAATCTTTTAACCTCCAGATAAAGGGATTACTGATTATATTTAGCTTATAGGAACTGTTCATATCTTTCGTATTTTGTGACAATACCTCTATAAACTCTTTCCACTTAGCAGTGTATTCCACATCAATGAGATGAGAGATTGTATTAAATACTGATGAAATTGAATAAATTTCTAAATTTGCTAAAGCTATACCACCATTATTCCAATTATTCATATGGTATGTTAATGCAATCCTTGGCTTATTTGGTAACCACAAAAATTTCTGAATCATTGAATTAAATTTTTTAATTATTTGGTAAGAAGGAGGTATAGATAAAGATTGCATTATATATAAGATTTTGGGGAGAAGTATCATTTTTATTATTAAAAGTTTATCATCCATAGAAAAGGATAATTTGTTCCATTTATTTATTAAATTTTCTATACGTAATAGACTTTTATTGTGGCAAATGCAAACAATGTGTGCATATTATAAACAGAGAAAAAGTTTTTTTGCCCAGCAGGGGAAGGTGCATAACCAGTAAGGGTTATTACAATTGTGAATCTATAGGACTGGTGTATTTGGCTATTTGCGTGGAATGTCCTTCATTTTACATAGGAAAGACAGAAAGGACATTAAAGAGACGCATTTATGAACACATGTATGATGTTAAAAAGGGAAAAGAAACAAATGCTATTTACAGGCACACTAAGACATGTGTGGGGGCCAAATTCCAATTTTTTGTTTTAGATCAAATAAAAAGAAATATAAGAGGAGGCCTTTGGGAGGAAAATATTGCCTATAAAGAATTATGGTGGCAAGTGACCCTGGAGGCAAATAAAAAAACAGGGCTAAATGAATATATTTCCATTTTGCCCCTCTTGAAAATAAGATCTGCTAGAGTGTGATTTTTTTGCATTCCCTTACCAGATTTTGGCAGTAGGTGGCACCCTTGCTGTATTTTAGGTAACATTTGTATTAAGCATTCAGGTTAGAACAGTTTCATTAATAAGGTTTTTTACGAACATTTTTTAACACATTTTTAACATGGTATTAGAATATTTATAAACAGTTAACATTCTTAGGAGTTTTTAATGTATAAATCATATTTATTTATTTATTTAAAAGTTTATTTATTCACAACTAAGAATCAATTATTATGGAAACAGGAAGTGATGAATTAATTATTTATTCAGCAGCTTGTAGGTTGATTTGTACGTTTTAAATGAGATGGATAAATGATTGGTGCAAGTTTTTATTGGTTTTATATACAAACATCATAAAGTAAAAGGTAATTTTATCTGATGAAGTCCATTCGGACGAAAACGCTGTAACTGTGAAGGCGTTCATTCTGTGGATTACTATTTCGTGGTTTTGTGTGTCAATAAAATTGGAGGATCTTTTCCAGCCTGCATTCGTCCTCGCTTTCGTGTTTTTTGCTTTGTTCAGTGGAATTTGGAGTTTGGAGCAGTTCTTTACAGTTTCTTGGTCGGTAGTGGTGATATGGAAGCGGAGACGCAGGGGAGAAGTAATGAGACAATGGACTCGGGGCAGTCTAGGAAGCTCATTGGCCAACTAAGTGAGCTCATAGACCTATTAACGCCCCTTTGCAAATCTATGTTGAACCAGGAGGTGAAAGGAGCGTGTGGCAATGAGTACGGATATGGAGATCAAGTGGCTAACGGTCCGAGGAGTAAGCGTAAGCGGGATTTGGATGGCGGTGAAAGAGACGGCCGAGAAGGAGATGAAACAAATGGCAGTAGCTTCAATCCCGCAGCTACACCCGGTATCCTATGTGGGGATACACAGGAAGGTGGTGTGTCGAGCTCTGAAAAGAAACAAATGGACACAAGGCGCTCTTTACCAGGTACTGTTTGTCATAAAAAAACTGTTGATTTGAAAGACTGGTTGCAAGCACAATACAGCTTTCAAATTTCTGGTAATAAACTACCTAACGGTAACAACATGGATTCTTACAATAAAAAGATGGACAATTTATACAAACTGTTGCACAAATACAAAAGTATTGTCATTGAAAATGCATATTTGGATGAATGCCTAAAACGTGACATTGTACCTAAAGGTCTTAGGACCTGGAAATATCCGAACAATGTGCAAGCTGGCTCTATTTTTCATAAAGAACTGTTAGCAGTATTTAATACATGTGGCTTGAACATTGTTAAATTGATTATAGAGGAGAATAATAGGAATTTAGAAAACCTACAAGCACAAATTGATTCTTTGGATGTTTCTATTAAAAATGACTTGATGTTTGAAATAGAAATGGAAAGACAAAAGTATTTTAAATTAAAGGATGATGTTGACAATAAATGTAAGATTTTGGTGGATAGAAAAATGGACAAACTAAGGAGGGATATCCATGAATATGAAATTCAGGTTTGTTACCCAAAACCCCCACTTTTTAGAAAACAGTATTATAATAATAATTACACTAATTATTATAACAAAAATAAAAAAGTGGTAGAAAATCACTATGAAAATGAGGAAGGGATGGAAACTAATGTGAATGAATATGATGTTGAATTTCCACCCCTTGATAGGTATGTAGAAGAGAGATGGGAAAACAATAGAAGTTATGGAAATTTTCAGAAACGAGGGGGGAGAAGGGGGAGGGGGAGAACACTTTATTAGAGACCCCCCACCCAAATGTGAATACACCTGAAATAGAAGTCAAAGAAAATACTAATACCCTTGAGGGGTTCACCATTTATAATTTTAGCAATATTGTGTTAGAAATTGAGCATTTTAAGCTTTTAGAGAAGGGTTTTAAATTTATCCCACTTACCCAAGGCAATTCAACTCAGACATTAATTGATATGAAACTTTTCCTTAGGAAAATGAATTTAGAATTGTTATTTCACAAGGAAGGGATAGGTACAAATACTTTGGGAATAGGGAATGTTAACAACAATAAGAATCAGTTAGTAAAAAAATCCACCTTTAACCCCCCGATTCATAATCAGTTGAAGAACTTTGAAGTAATTATGGAGAATGAAATTAGGAAGATGGAAAGAAATGGGAAACAAAATAGAGTACACTACAATCTTAACCCCCAAGAATATAAGAAGTTGGAAGAGTTGAAAAACAATAAAGATGTAAGGGTAATGAAACCCGATAAGGGTGGGGGTATAGTTGTGATGGATGTAATTTTATATGAAGGAAAGATGAATGATATATTAAGAAATGAAGTTAAATATAGTACAGTCTCATTAAATGAAATTAAGACTGCTTATGAACGTATTGACAATATTTTAGAAGATATGTTAAATGAAAACCTCTTTGATATGAAAACTTTCTCCTTTTTGAAAACAGAGAAGCCTATTATACCAGCCATCTTTGGTATACCAAAGATACACAAAGATAGTTTGGACCCTCCACTGAGACCTATTGTCTCAGCAGGAGGGTCCAAAACCAATTCTTTAGCAAAATATGTGGACCAAAGGGCCAAACACATATGGCTAGAAAAGGGAGTCATTTTGAAAGATTCTTGGGACTTATTGAGAGGGCTGAACAACAGTTTTTACAATGAAGAATTGATTTTTGTCACAATAGATATTGTCGATTTATTTGGATCTATACCTTATGAGGCTGGTATAAGAATGTTTGAAGAAGAAATTTTTGGGGATAGCAAGTTGACTTTAGAAGAAAAGGTAGTGTGCACAGGTTTAATGGACCTAGTATTAAAAAACAATTATCTAACCTTTAATGGTGAATTTTTTAGACAGCTACAAGGTGTAGCAATGGGGGCAGCCTGTGCACCTACCTTTCCCAACTTAGTTCTTGCAAACTGGGAGGAACGGTATGTATTGAGCTCCCCCTATGCTAAGTTCTGGACTTTATATAAGAGGTTTCTTGATGACATTATAATTTTTTGGATAGGGGGTAAGGATGTTTTGGATGAATTTATTACATATATAGAAAAGACTACAGATTTTTTAAAATTCACTTACAATTATTCTGAAACTAATATTCAATACCTGGATGTGGAAATTACAAAATGTGATAAAATGTTTGAAACAAGTGTCTATAGAAAACCCACATACGTGAATTCATTTTTGCATTTCAAAAGTGCCCACCCAATATATTGCAAAAAAAACATAGTGAAAGGGCAATTTGTGAGAGGGTCTAGGATGACAAATAATGAGAAAAAATTTAAAGTAGAATGTGATTTGTTGGAGAAAATGTTCCTAGAAAGAGAATACCCACCTGAATTTATTAAAAATATCAGAATTGAAGTGGAAGAAGGGAGAAAAGGGAGGTTTGAACCTATTTTTGGTACGAATGGTGAGCAGAATAAAAAAGAGGTGGAGAAAGAAGGAAATTTTCAAAAATCCTTGGTTCTAGAATATAATTTATTGAACAAAAACATCAAAAACACATTCCAAAAGGAATGGGAGAGATTTAGGGCCCTCACGGATTTGGAAGGGTTGCCACAGGAGACACCAAGAATAGTATTCAAAAATACAGCAAGTATAAAAGGGATCTTGGAAAATAATAATTGTGGTAATAAGAGAAGTCAATTTGGAACTAGGGACAAACTTGGAACTTTCAAATGTGGCAAATGCAAACAATGTGTGCATATTATAAACAGAGAAAAAGTTTTTTTGCCCAGCAGGGGAAGGTGCATAACCAGTAAGGGTTATTACAATTGTGAATCTATAGGACTGGTGTATTTGGCTATTTGCGTGGAATGTCCTTCATTTTACATAGGAAAGACAGAAAGGACATTAAAGAGACACATTTATGAACACATGTATGATGTTAAAAAGGGAAAAGAAACAAATGCTATTTACAGGCACACTAAGACATGTGTGGGGGCCAAATTCCAATTTTTTGTTTTAGATCAAATAAAAAGAAATATAAGAGGAGGCCTTTGGGAGGAAAATATTGCCTATAAAGAATTATGGTGGCAAGTGACCCTGGAGGCAAATAAAAAACCAGGGCTAAATGAATATATTTCCATTTTGCCCCTCTTGAAAATAAGATCTGCTAGAGTGTGATTTTTTTGCATTCCCTTACCAGATTTTGGCAGTAGGTGGCACCCTTGCTGTATTTTAGGTAACATTTGTATTAAGCATTCAGGTTAGAACAGTTTCATTAATAAGGTTTTTTACGAACATTTTTTAACACATTTTTAACATGGTATTAGAATATTTATAAACAGTTAACATTCTTAGGAGTTTTTAATGTATAAATCATATTTATTTATTTATTTAAAAGTTTATTTATTCACAACTAAGAATCAATTATTATGGAAACAGGAAGTGATGAATTAATTATTTATTCAGCAGCTTGTAGGTTGATTTGTACGTTTTAAATGAGATGGATAAATGATTGGTGCAAGTTTTTATTGGTTTTATATATAAACATCATAAAGTAAAAGGTAATTTTATCTGATGAAGTCCATTTGGACGAAAACGCTGTAACTGTGAAGGCGTTCATTCTGTGGATTACTATTTCGTGGTTTTGTGTGTCAATAAAATTGGAGGATCTTTTCCAGCCTGCATTCGTCCTCGCTTTCGTGTTTTTTGCTTTGTTCAGTGGAATTTGGAGTTTGGAGCAGTTCTTTACAGACTTTTATTGTAATTTATTTGAATGGTATCCTTAATATTGTTAGTAATAATTATTCCTAAATATACTATTTGTTGAGATTGAGCTATATACTCATTATATTCATCAGGTGTATTGTATTTTTTGAACCTGTTAAAAGAATGTGTTTTATTATTATTAAAAGTAAAGTCGGAGTTTTTTTGAAAATATTCCATGTTTTTAAAAAGTTTTTTGTATAGATTCACTACTACTCTCAAGAGTGATCAGTATGTCGTCTGCAAACATTTGTATTGTAGATGACATAGTGGGGCTTAATTTGTATCCTTCAATATCTGTATCATGTTTTATTAAATTTGCCCATGGTTCCATAACTAATGAAAATAAAAGAGGGGATAAAGGGCACCCTTGCTTAGTACCTTTTATTATTGGTATATTTTGAGATATACTAGTACCAATTTTAACATAAGCTTGGCTACCCTTATATAGCTGAGTAATAAGATTGATAAAATTATTGAAGAAATGTAATTCCTTTAATAGAGTGAACAAATATTCCCATGTAACTGAGTTGAAGGCACAATTTATATCTAAACTAACTAGGGTTAATTTTTTTAAAGATTTTTCACTGAATCAATTAAAGTTAATATTCTTTTAATGTTATCATATGAAGTTCTATTTACTATAAACCCCGTTTGATCACTGTCACCTAAATTGGGTAAAAGAGTATTAAGCCTTTCTGCATAAATGGACATAAATATTTTACAATCAGTGTTTAATGGGGAGATGGGTCTATAGGAGGAACACTTAGAGAGGTCTTTATTAGTTTTTAATATAGGAGAAATAAAAGTGTATTTCCAAGAAGGTTGAATTATCTTTTTGTGCTGAACATGGTTAAATACTTTGTAAAGCAGTTTTAGAGCATTTATAGGTAGTAATTTGTAAATTTCAGGAATGATGCCGTCATTACCTGGTGCTTTGTTTCGCTTTAGTTTGGTAATGTGAGTTTGGAGTTCTTTGAAAAATATTTGTTTATCTATAGAAATCCCTTGTTCCCCTGAAAGTCTTATTTTAGTGTGTTTATTAATAAATGTTTTTATTTCCTCTTTAGAGTTAATTACAGTAGATGTTTGGTTAATGTTTATAAAAAAATCTCTAAATTCAGCTAATATATTATGAAGTTCCGATACCATTTTTCCCTTTTTAGGGGAGAATATTTCATTAATATGATTACATTTATTTAATCTTTTTGTTTTATTAGCAAGAAATTTTAAGGATTTAGGGTTAGAAGAGAAATTAATAAACTTTAATTTTTCTATATTGATCATAGTTTTATGTTTTAATATTCCTAAGTATTTATTATTTAACATATTTATTTCCTTTTATCTGATATGTCTTTATCACCCATATTGCAAGTTTCAAAGTGTCTAATTTACATTGTATATCCTGCTGCTCTTTATCCCAAGCTTTCTTTTTTTTTGTTGTACCAATTAATTATCCCACCATATAGATAAGCTTTTAGGGCATCCCATATGTAAATTTCTGATATATCATTTGTATTGTTAAGTTCTAAAAAATTCTGTACTTCTGTAGAAATGAAATTATTAAAATCTTTTAATTTTGTAATATAAGCTGGGATCCTTTTTATATGAGTATTAAAAATTGGATTGACTACCAATTCAAAAATTATGGAATTATGATCTGATACAGGACATGAAAACACTACTGATTTGTTTAAGGAATCTGTTAAATTATTAGAGATAAAAACTCTATCTATCCTCGAGTATGAGGTTATGTCTATGGGGAAAAAAGGTGTAAAACAAAGAACTAGTATCAACAAAGTAATGTCTTTCAAAAAATAAGTATCTGAAAAGTCTTTTAATAATTTAGATGATGTAGATATTCTTCTCTTCCCATTAGTACTGGAGTCTTTGTAATCTAGAATACAATTGAAATCTCCTGCCAAAACAATGTTGCCTTTAGAGAATAGTACAATTTGATCTAGATGTTGTTTCACTGTGTTTGTCCCTATCCCTGGGATCCAATATATGTTGATCAATGTGAAAATGTTACTGTTTAGCTCTATGGTGACTGCACAAAACATTCCTTTATTATCCTTATATCATTTTAGGAAAAGGCATTATGTTGTTCCATAGGATAGCTACTCCTCTCTTTTTCTTTGTATGTTCAGAACTTACTAAAATCTTATATGTTTTAGAGTCAAGTCTGAATATATCATCTGTTAATAAGTGGGTTTCTTGTAAAAATACTAACTGGGATTTATGTAACTTAAGATATTTAATTAAACTCCTCATTTTATTAGGATTATCTAAACCATTAATGTTGACTGATATACCTTTTAGTGTAATCATTGAAAATTAAATGATGTAAATATAAATGTACTGATCTAAGAAATACACAAGAATATATCCAGTAGGAATACTATTATGATCATTAGATCAAACATAGTGTAAAATTATCAAATTCTTAAGATTAAAGTTGTTTCCTACTACATAAGAAATGGACGTCTGAAAAGTTATTAGAAAATATTTATAACATAAACTTGAAACATAATAATCAGCCCATAACCCTCTGGAGTTTAAAACTCCTAACTCGAATGACATCTGTCACTCGAATCAACTTCCTATCAAAAGCAGCATCCATTCATTACCTGCCTAAATGTTTATAGTCATAACTATAAGAATAAGGCTTCTAATCAATGTCATAAAATCATCTTGCAGTTCAATTATCATAAAAAAACATATTCTAAGAACTACTAAAAAAAAAAAAAAAACAACAGTGAACTTATTGCATAGGAAATCCACTGTGTATCTACTTATATAATAACAAAATCTTCTATAAATTATATGATCTAATAACATCTATGTGATTACAGATATCAGCTTATTTAAAATGTTAGATATACCCATTTTGATGAATAGGAGTTTTGTTCTATTTGTTTAACATAACATCAAATAATTCATTTTTGTGTGAGCAAAATATATAGATATAATGAAGTATCAATTAGTAAATTAATGACTGCTACATCTTAAGAATAATGCACAAAATGTCCTTACATATGTTAGTAAGTTATTGAGAACTGCTATAAGCTATTAGTTCACTTTTCTGTTTTTAGGTAGTCGCATTTTGATAAGAACCTTGAAAAGAAACTATGGTAGTCTTTTATTACAGAAATATGGCTAGTAAAGGCTGAAGTGTGATATATAGTACTGTCATAGGTGGTCTGCTAAATGAAACAGAGCTGTAAGTGAATCACCTAGGGGCCTTCAATAACCACTAACATTAAAAGCTGATAAACATGTTGCTAGTAAATGTGATTTTACTAACTATCAACTGGCATACTGATTGTCCTGAAATAAATGAACACTGCATGTATCTGCCAGAAGCCAAGTATAGTGATTGCACATCAAGAAAGTATAACCAGCACCATCTTGCTAGTTTTCCCATGGCTAAACACCCCAGTGCAGTTTCTCATAGAAGGGTGACTCTTAAACCTTAAAAGTCTGATCTTCCACTCATTGTATTGATTTAAGCTACCCCAAAAGGTCAATCGCAATAACTGAGAACTAGTGAATGGTCATATTAGTTCAAGGAAGCAAGGTGCTTAGATAGCCCCTGTGAATTATGTAAAAGCCTTATTTAAATACAATGAGCTCTTTGTTATTTAATTATAGCTTGTACTATCCTTGGAGTTTGAAATGCTGTTTAAGCTAAGTATGTTCTATGTGGGACACTTTATTTGCCCATCATTTATGACTAGAGGCTGAATTCTGTGATGGCTCATTAAATAAACACTTATAAAAATCCAGCTTCATTAACAAAACAAAAAATGAAAAGTTCACAATTTCTAATGGGAAACAGATCTAACTATTTCCCTATAGTATATATTTACTCTTTTCCTGGAGTTTTTGTCTTGCTTTTTTTTTGGTCCATGACATTTCCATAGGGAGTCAACTACAATACCTTTGGCACCCAAATACACTTATGCTGTACATATAATAACCAAGTGTATGTAATATACCTGCTGAACATATGTAATAGCTATGACATCCTAATACACATATGTTGTATATTTAATGCACCTGTCCTTGCAATATTATTGCTGCCTGTGAGGTATATCTCTATCAGCCTATTACACAAATGCTATATATTTAATGTCCACATGGATATATAATGCATTAGCTGTGTTTATAAAATATCTGAGATATCCTGTTATATACATCTATACATTTAGCATTTTGCTTAATGCTTCATGAATAGTTTCTCAGCAAGTCATTAGTTATAAAAATATACATGCACCACAAATATATGAACAGCTTGCTGCGTTATTAAATCTTCCAGATATGTAGGAATCACAACAAGTACTTCTCCTCAAATTAGAGGCACCCTTGTCATATATAGAGCAGATATTCTATGAGATTACTAGACATATATAAATACACAAGGCTCATGAACACCTATGATGTTCAGAAACATGTATTTAGACTTAGTGCGTAGTATAACCCCGATTTATCTAAAAAAGTTTGTATAGAATGTCTTACAATTAAAAGAAGGTAGTAATCTACTTGTATCCTCTTTCCATATGCTATATATGGTATCATATTTGGATCATTGTTTTCCCGCTGAGGTTCAGAAGATCAATTACTTCTGACACCTTCATAATGACGTTTCAAGAAAGCTCCAAGCTTTTCAGCCAAGATGGATACCAAAGTCTCAAGCCCATCATGAAGTTAAACCTTTCAAAGTTCCGGCAGGAAACAGTAAGTAAAAAATTAATTAACTGCATATATGGCAATGTCTTGAGACTCTTTCTGTACTGAGAAAGACGGGAAAGCTTTGCATACACAGCACGAAGCAATGACAACTACCAAGCAAAGCTTCACTATACCACCAATCAAATTCTCTGGTTAATCTCCGACCAAAGTACACAGGCACTAAAACACTCAACTTAATACAAACAACACTACAAAAATCACTAGAGTGCAACAGCATCAAACCAGAGCCTTCAAATAAATGTATCAACATCTCAGAAACAACAGCATTCCTAAACCATTATTCTAGCCACATTTCTACTCGCATCCCGGGTCAGATGTGTAATCACAAGTACAGCAAGTCTGTAACTAAATATCGGGCTATCACACAAGTTTCTCATAGCTAACAAATAACCAAAAATCATCTAGAAAACAAATACAGCAATTCTAACTAAAGAAAAGTTTTCAACCACTATAAAAGCCAAAATCAAAATACACAAATACACTTCCTAATGATAAGCACCATAACAAAATATCCGGAAGTGTAGATATCGGTGTTAGAAGGTTCATTACATTTGTGGAATTCAAACTAATAAATAGTAACACATTTGATCTTAATCACACAGTACAAAAAAAATCCCAACAAATGACTATTCAACAAATCAAAAAGAACTACTATATAGTTAACTAACCTACATTGTATTAAATATAATACCAAAAGCTCACCTGGATGTCCGGTTTCATTTCCCCAACTTTGTGAATCAAGTGCAAATATGTAATTTGTTATGATTCATCTTTTGATTTTTTTCTTACGGTCGAATGTTTTCCAAGTGTTGTTCTCAGCATTTCTTTTAAGACTAGGACTGGCCCACTCCATTTCATCTACTTTATCCAGAATTGTTTTTTATATATGTAATTGCAGTGTCTAGGTCTTCAAATATTTTGAAACCATCTTGATAGAATATTTTCAGTCTTGCAGGAAAAAGCAAATGGGTTTTTATTTTATTCTTTTTTAGTTCTCTGACTAAAGGCAAGAAGATTTTCCTTTTTGATAATACTGAAGAAGAATAGTCATTATCGAAGCGTATAATATTGTCCTTCAGTTTGATTGGGGATTTTGCCCATGCAGTCTTTAATACCATTTCCTTATCATGGGCTGACAGGAACTTTACAATAACAGATTTAGTAGAATTACTCTTGGTGTTTTTAGATGTTACCATTGATCTATGGGCTCTTTCAATACCATATGAAAGAGCCTCTGGGAGTTCTAGGACTTCAGGCAACCAGGAAGATAAAAATTTCTCCATATTATTTCTCTCTATGTTATGTCATATTATTCCTACGGGACCTATTCTCAAGGTCATCAATCTTTGTCTGAAGAAGAGAATTTTGTTTTAACAGGAATTCAACATTATGTTCACTTTCCTGAATTCTGTTCAATTCTGTTGTGCATATCACTTAATGCAGTTCCCATTCCAGAAATCTGTTTCCTTTCTTGCAATAAATCTTCATGTAGAATGTCCATTTGGTGAGTACACTTTTCTTTAAAATTGTCAGTTTGTATATCCATTTTGTCTATTTTAACATTTAGTTTTTGAATAGTAGTTAGTAATGACTGTAGTTCTTTTTTGATAGTTGTCTCTTGATGAGAAGATTTAGTGAAGCTCATCCTGTTCTTTTGCTGTAGTACTTCCAAGTGTAATTTTGACAGGAAAAATTAAAATCTACTTAAAACTTTTTATATACTACCCTAATATATATTTTAAAGAGTTAATTAAAATAAAAAATACTATTATTAGGAAAGTTTTTATCAATATTTCCTGTCAATAAAGTTCTGTAGAGGCAGAGATGATAAGAAAAGCTGCTACTCTTTGCTCATCGTGGCCACGCCCCCAGTGTGTCAAGGATATTTGAAGTGATAATTCTAAATAGGAAGGACAGAATGGGGAATGATAGGGCACAGGCAGCAGATTGTAGGGTCTAACTACTCCTTGGAACACAAACTACTTTTCACAGAAAGAGAGTTGTAGACCCATAGAATCAACTACCACAATATGTACAAGGGAGGACATCCATAGATGTATTTACATGGCTATGGGGCATGTGGAAAAAGGATAAGAGGAAGGTATGGATGGAGGAAAGGTAGAAAGTTAAGGCACTTAAAAATGTAGACTAGTTAGTTTATTGTCTCCTGCTGTCAGGTAGCTACAGTGTAATATAATTACAGTTATCATGCTCTAGCTTCTCATGTAAGAGCTTTTTCTTTGCATTTACTTTAACTGACAGTAATCAGAATAAAGCTTAATTTTAGAGCATTACTTCTTTAGATGCAAAATAATGCTTAAGTTACATTTTTGAAAAGGTAGGAATTACCTTTAGTGGCTGCTCTTCATTTAGCCTCTGTTTCTGACAGTGATGTTGGGTTTCTTCAGTCTAAGAGTTTACTGTAAAAGAGCAGTAAATTCCATATGCTTCAGTAGGCCTCTGCCCTGGGAGAGAGAGAATGAGATTGTAAATGGCAGTACAGAGTGAAATAGCTGAGTATTCATAGAAATGCAATAGGCATGTAATCCAAGTGGGAGGAAAAGAAAAAAAAAAGTATTGCAAGTACTTTGCTCTGTGAGCTTTCCTGGGGCAAGAACTATAAAATTTGATGATGGGTAATATGACATAAGACCCTGTGAAACAAATTCCTAAAGAAATATCCTGAGATCCAAATGATTTGCATAGCAGAAGCTGAATAAAAAATAAAGACAAAGAAAGAAACAGCTGAGTTATATTTTTAAAATGCAGCAAAATAATACTAATTTGGTATGGAATAAAATGCACTCTTTTTAATGGAAATATTGAGTTTGCGGCACAAATTTCCTTTATATAAAAGTGACAAAGCTGGAGTATCTTGATATGTGAAATAAGATGAATAATGAGTTTTGGGTAGCATTTCCTTGATTGCAGTGAAACTTTCAAAGCTTAGCCATTCAAAGTTATTAAGTTTGGAGGAATTAGGGCTTTGTATATGTGTAGTAACAGCTAATGTACTGTCAGTTGCTTGAATTTGCACTCAAGAGTGAGGGATTTTGTGTCTGAATAAGCTGAATAAGTCATGGATATTATTTCATTCGTTTGATTGCATTCAAAGATCAGAGGTGTATCGATCCAGAAATCTCTTGGTCTGTATATGTGGGAGAGGGGTAGTAGTCTTCTTTTGATTAGTCTGCCTAAGAAATGAACTGATTTACTGGCAGCTGATAATACGTAAATTATCATGAAGCTGTGGGAACAGGGTGAGTACTGTCTTTTGTGTATGAAGCCCTCTTAACATATTATTTTGTCAGAGTTTATTTCACTTGATCACAGTTAAGTAGCAGCAGTGTAACTAGACAGGGGATGGAAATTTAAGAGATTAGTCGGTGTGTGGAAGTAACTGACCTACTTTCAAGTGATTACAGCTAAAGATTAATGAGCAGGTGGGCTGTGTATGGGTTTGTGTAAGCTGAATGCATGAATATCAGCATTATTTCTTTTGCTTTCCCATTGCCAGACAGTTGAGAGTATCCTGTAAAAAGGTAGTAATTGATTAAGTGGTTATTCTGTCAGAAAGTAACTGATCACAACATGTCAGCTAATCACTGTTAAGCAGTCATATCTCTAGACTGTTAGGTGTGTGTGTGTGCGTTTGTGTAAAATAAGCTGAAATACATTTCTATGATTGGAATTTCTTAAATTTGCTTTTGGTAAAACATGAGCAGCAAACGGTTGTTATTCTGCGTAGGGAGAAAAGTGAAAAGTGAAAGCAATCAATAGCAAGTAACTTTTGTTGACAGTTAAATGATCATAGATCTAGATTTTCAGTGGATTTAAACATTACATTGCCAAAATAAATGTTACATCATTTGGCCTTATACTTGTTATTGGCTGTGGAAATGTGCTTAGTGTGAAACAACTGCATGCATGTTTATGTAAGTGTCTATATGACAGTGAATAAGAGAGAGATTGAGAGTCTGAGAAATGAAATGTGTTAGCTTTCATGTGTTAACATATTCTCATCTGAATACATTTCAATGTCATTGAATAGGACTTGCATTAGTATATTTTTTTACTGATTATGCAGTTTAATGTTTCTTCTTAAACTAAGAATGCTGAAAGGACCAAGATACAGATTTCTGCATTTAACCATAACTGAAATAACGTTGCTGGTTCTATAGAAACCATACAGTAACATGATGTTACAATTCATAACAATTTGTAACTACAGGCCAAAATCTTAAACCAATTATTTCACTTGAGTTTATGACAGAATCGTAGATTAGCAGAAAGGACCTCAATCTAGTTATTTTCCAGGTGATAATTATGCTTGAAATTATTATTTGCTAGCTGTTATCCAGCTTTTAAATGTTAAAAGTAAAATATCATCTTCATTCTGTATATCTGGTTGTGATTTTGTATAGACACAGTGCCAATTGCCATTGGGACCTACACTATGGTTTTAAATTTTGTGAAACTTTAAATGTTCAGATGATACCAATGTCTGAAATGCAAAATCAAAGGTGTGATTCATGAGACTGAGGAATCAATTTAATTTGTTTTCAGGGTAGAGCACTGATCAAATTTGACTATTTGCAGCCACAGTCCAGTTGCATACATAGAAACTCCAGTAAAGTACAATTAAAGGTATAACTAAATTATACAGTCGCGTGACATAACATAACTTTGATGTAAAAATATATACATATTTACAAGAAGGCTTCTTAAAAAGGTAAGATCAGGAGTATAGGATGCATAACACAGATGGTATAAGTGTGTGTGTGGTCCAGCCAACATATATACAAGTTGGAAGGGAAATTTTAGCAGAGAAGTGACTAAAAATTGTAAAATATTTGGAGCTGCTACAGAAGAGTTGATATCCAGAGAAGTGGATATTAGATATATAGCAGGGAATGAAGAGGCAAAAGCAGCAGGCCTTTAAAACAGAGTGCTTTGATGCTTATTTTTCCTAGAAAACAACATAACTGAAGTGATACTGGTAGAAAGACTAATCTAGACCAATTGGTTATAGAGTGATCTGCAAAAAAATCAGCAATCTGGGCCCACTACTCAGCTGAGATTCACAGCAGGCTGACCTGCTTGTATGACTGTACTGTTTCTTTGACTGGCAGTATTCAATAGGCCTGTAGCAGTAAAGGACTTCAGTTTTCCAGCCCTAGACCTACTTTTTGTTAAATAAATTTTCTTCAAATAAATTCAGTGTTAAAACCTACGTAAAAGCTGTCAGCTGTATCAGCATTAAAACTGTGTGAAATGCCACCCATTTGTTAACCATGAGGACATACAACTACTCTATTTCTTTCATTGGACCAATAGGCTTTGTGCTTCTAAAGGCTATCATTGTTTTGTATTAAATGCTGAATATTTTCAGCTAAACTGTTGCTGATTTTTCATTTGTGAAATGTTATAAATTTATTGAAATCTTCAACAGTAAGTTGGTTTACTCTTGGATTAGTTATGTACTATAATGACATAAAAAGAAAAGAAAGATATTGCTTACCAGCTATTAACTGCTAACTGTGATATAATCTTGACAACTCATACATTTCTTAATTAAGATTTTCACTTTAGTCATTGCTAATTCTTGCATGTACCCATTCAGATCATGCATCTAACAGAATTCTGTTAGACTTCAATGAATAAATACAAAATATTGTCATGTTTAACTTTGAGCTTAGCTTAACTGTAAGCTAACTTGACATTACAAATCATATAACTATTTATTTTCTGTTTTCTGCAGCCAGAGTTTGATGATAGAAGGGCAAGTCGACCCCGATCCATGCTTAGATCCTATCGCCAAATGTCCATTATCTCCACATCGTCTATGAACTCAGAGTGTAACACTCCAACCAAGCAAGTTCCTGCTACGTAAGTGATGCTGATGATGGCAGTTGGGGTGCCATAAATAAAAGCATTGATAATTTGCAGAAAGGAGAGAGGTGTTATGCTTTGAGCTTTGTAAATGCTCAAACTGGACTTGTACCACTGGCCAAGAAGTGGTGAAGGGTTGTATATGTTTAATATCTATGGTGTAATTCTGTCAGTCACCACCTGCATACTGAGTGATTATGAACAAGCCACTAAACCACACCAGCCTTTCTGCTCCCTGCCTCTTCATCACATTCCATATAGTGGACATAGCCCCCTTAACAGATTATTAGAATACAAAAATATTATTTATCCATATGCAGACATACTGTAGTGTTTTACTGTTTTAGTTTCAAGATGACAAGTGCTGTGGTTACAGAATATATTCTTTCATTTGCACATTTGAGATATGGTTGAAAGGATTTCAGACTGATATGTCAAGTCTTTAAGATCCCTTCAGTTCTAACAGCATATATCAGCATTAGAAAAAGATGGCCATTATTTTTTTTGGTTTTTAAACATCTTTATTAAATTATCACTTCAGACAAAGACACGCATTCATTAATAGAAAATAATTCAAACCATTTTGCATATTTCTTTTCAGCAATTATTATTCACTTAATTCCTACTTTCCCTTTCCCTCACTCTTTTTCTTGAATGTTATTGTGAATGTATTATATGCAAATTCCATGTATTTCTATATAACTTGCTCCTTCCTTTTTTAAAAGATCCTACCTCTGGTTCTTTTATTATCACCGTGGTTTATATTTTGATTTCAAAGTTCGAAAGAGCAGCTTCCTTAGTTACAACATTTGCTCCCCAGCATTTCTGACAGACTACTCTGTAGCAGGGGATTTTTAAAATCTGCCAACTTGTTATACTCCCAAAAAGCAGATTCAGAGTTACCTCTTTCTTTTCCATCACACCTCCATAATTTGTTATCTGCCTGAGGAAAAATTATATGATGTCTGCTTGGGTTATAAAATTAAATGTGCAAACACTTACAAGCAAAAATCCTAAGCCTTTTGGACTTTGCCGTATACTTGGGAACCATACATGCTCCCTGCCATTGTTCACTTGTAAATTGCCTTTCCAGCCCCTCTTCCCAGTTTTTTCTAACTCCTCTGAGTCTTTTAAATATTATGCAATATTTTACATGCCTTACTAATTATCCTTTTTACAACAGCAGCTTCTGTTCAGACTTGACTACAAACCCTACCGAAGCTGTTTGACTTAAATGTGACATGGGAGTGCTTGCCCTGTCCCCAGTTACCATGGTGATAAGTATGACCATTCATTACTGATGTTCATATTTGGAATTGTGTGTTCTACTGCTGTCGGTGAAGACGTATATAAGGAAGGCATGTGGGAGTGCAGGAGGGGCAATCATATATACTCACGTGTTGATTTTTAGTAAGTCTAAGCTGGCTCACCTGTGTTGAACAGTAGCATCTCAACTCCAGTTGCAGGCATTCTGAAGATGTCAGACCCATTTCAGTATCCTTAACCTGCATGTTCAGTACATTCCTTTATATTAAATGGATGTTCTGATGAGGGAAGCCACTTACCAAAATGCAGTAACTGCCCCCTTCAGGCACACATCACTCCCATTTTTCATTTTTAAAACAAAGTGGTAGTTTCAAAATTGTCTTTGTATCTTTTAAAACCACTTTCCAAAGCTCAGTATCTGTATTCTGAGTCACCTGTTTGTTGGGAAGGCAGAGCTAATATTAACAGGGTGTTACAGAATCATGCAATCCTACACTACATTCAAGTCACTGGAGCTTCACAAAAGTGGGGTTTATAATGTTTGACTGCATAAAAATAAAATTATTTAGCAGCTTGATTAATATATGTCCCTTCTCTTCTTAACAGTGACATATGATACCACAATATTCAGATAGGAGCGCCTCACTGTCTGCAAACAGCACAAGGTTTAACCAAACAACAGATGTCATTTTTCCTGTCCAGCCACTACTGCCCCTCATATATTCTGTAATGCTAGCATTTGTATTACTGTTATATTGTTTTGTAATGAGTGCTTTATTCCCATTTTCACTTCTCTGTATTTGTTAAACTACAATAAAGCAAAACAGACAGGAGATGGAGAATTTTTCTTAGAATTTTTCCTAGAACAGTGATTTCTTCAATACTGACTGATAAATTGCAAACATATGCTGTAAATGATCGGTCATGTAATTGGTAATCAAGAGTTTTAAAAATACGTGTATCAATACATGTGTATTTATACAAAAAAATACATACACATATTTCTAGTAATGCTTCACTTTTTTATGTGATTTCAAAATGCTTTTGATTTTAAATGGCCACTTAAGCCTAACAGGTGTCCTGTGTTCAGTTTTATCTGTCATTTTAACTCTTTAATTTCTAATTCATTGTCTGTAGCCACAAAGTTGGGGTAGTTAATACTGACTGTAGCACAAAAAAGAAAATCTCATAAATGCTGAAGAAGTTAGAGAATGTTTATGTAAATCATTGTTTCTAGTATTTTTTGTTGTTGTTCATTGCCACATTGCTGGCTACTGTTTCCTTGTTGTTCATTATTTGCTGTACTGTTGTTGCTATATTTTTCCCTTTTTTAGATTGTGAACTACTGATCATCTACATAAAGCTTTTATAAAATTAAATGAGCTATTACTGATGGAGCCATTCCAGAAGAAGTCAAACTTAAAGCGAAATCATATTAAACAGGAGTAAATAACTTGAAGCAGTAAAAAACATTTACATGTAGGCTCCTACTTAGCCTGGACGGGAAAATGGTAAAATGTGTCATTAGGAAAAAGCAGGCTAGGTTAAGCACAAAAGCAGGGATTTAAATTTTACTTGGCAACTGTATTACAGAAGAATTCATTATTTAAAAAAAAGAAAAAAAGATGACATAGGTACCAAGACAAGATGCCAAATGTTCTACTACTGGGATCCTTAAACTATATTTGAAAAATGTGATGGAGATAAGAAAGTCACATGAATTGGATCTGGGGCCCTTACAAGCCTAGTCAAGAGTTTATCCCCAAAAATTACCTTGTCAATGAAGGACACAGGTGGAACCCCTGGGACAAATTCCCATCCACTCATCATGGTTGCGCTTGAAGAGGGTCAGCGACATACTTTGTTTGATGTGCATGGGGAATCTATACCGGAAACAGGAAGTAGCCTCTGGGAGACAAAGTGTCTCTCCAGCAGGTTTTGATAATGTAACATTTTAGATTTAAGCCTTTTGATCGGGTAATGTGTGAGGAGTTAGACTTACGGGTATGGAGCATCTTTAGTACAGCAGGGTCTGAGATTACCTTGTAAGCGAGACACAGATCACCTCTGAGCAATCTGTACGCTACTGAGTAGAGTGATAGTGATTTGATCCTGTCCACATAGGACAGGTGTTGGAGGCCATGGATTCTCATTGTAAGGTATTTCTGTGGCCTTTCCAGTTGTCGCAGGTGTTTGGAGAGGTACATACCAAACAGGGCATTGTACTCGATTATTGGCGTAATGAGGGAGGAATACAGTGAAGTAATAACCTCCTTTTTTCTAGATGCAATCCCTTTACTTATGAGATGAACCAAGTAAAAGGCTTTTCTGACCACTGCTGCTACATGATGGTCACGTGAGATTGTTGTCAACCTGTGTACCCAGGTCTCTCACCACAGGTTGTGTGCTTAGGGGGTTGCCATTGGTGTGGTAATCAGTAGGGGCTGTGATTTTGCCGAATGGTATGATAATATATTTTTTTGCTTTAACTTAAGGCTGTGATTTTGGCACCAGTCATTTGTTGCTGTGAGACCCTCTTGTAGTAAGTTAACAGCATTTGGAAACCTTTTTATAGAGGCGTAAGATGTGGAAGGAGTAAAGACATACAAATTGATAAACTGTGTGTAGATTCTAAAATTTATTCTCAGACACAACAGATTATAGATATATTTACAAAATCTTATCAAAAACAGTTTGGTTCCACAAAGGGGGTGATAAGTTGTTCTAGTGACATCCAGGTAACCTCAGATACTGGAATCAAATTAGATTATATTGAAAAACAACTGAAAAGTATCCTCTTGAGGATCCAGGCCAACATTATGTTTGCATATGTCAGTCTCACTGGTTATCCTAAAAGACTAGAATGCTAATGCAGGATAGACAAAGAATGACACAAATATAAAACACCAGAATATTTTGAAAACTGCAGAATGCTTCGCAATTATACTAAAAGGCAAATTAATGAAGACAAAAAACTGTACTATAATAACTTTAAAAATAATAGTAAACACAACCCTAAAAAAATTCTGGACAGCCATTAAGGAAATTTTGCATCCCAGCCATAAATTCAACCCTAAACTCTCTCCCAGTAACTCATCACTTGAAACCATAACTGCTTTTTATACATAATACAGCATCTCTAATCAAGGAACTTGTACATTGTCTCTTATAGATATCTAAGAGGAGATCAGGTGAATAGGGCATTTAGAGACAACTATCTCTGGGAATGTCTGGGTTATCAAAAGGTACTACAGAGTCATCAGACAACCTATGTAGAAGATTCTGTAGGAATGAGAAGTGTACTAATTGGTTGTCTCAAACAGCTGATGCATGGAACAGACTAACAAATTACATTAAATCAAGTACTAGTTTAGATATTTTTAAGAACAGCCTGGACATTTATTATGGAAATAAGTGTTTTGGTATATTGTTAGGCTAGAAGGGCATTAATCCCCGCACTTGAAATATTCATATGTATGTATGTATGTAACACTGAACTTCTAACCAATATAGATATTGTTACTACAGCTAGAGATAATGGCAAACTATTCTCATCCTTATGTTTAGACTTGTCTAAAGCCTCTGACACAGTCTGTCACAGCAAACTTCTACTTCAAATGTCCTCATTAGCTCTCTCGGCCCACTCTTCTGTGGTTCAAAACCTACCTATCCAATAGGTATCAATCAGTAAAATGGCACGCTACCCTTTCTCCATTCCTGCCAGTCAGCACCAGTGTACATCAAGACTCTATCCTTGGTTCCCCCCTCTTAAACATTCTGACCACATAATATCCTCCCTAATACAGTATGCAGATTACATCCACATAATATGCCTCCCTAATACAGTACGCAGATGACTCCACACTCATTTGCACATCTGACAATGTGCACACCTCCAAAAAATTACTCAGGAGGCTTTAACAGCAACGGAAACATGGCTCTGTAACTCACAACTCATGTTCAACCCTTAAAAAAAAAAATGCTACTCACCCCCCCAAATCCCTCCCCCATGAAAAAAACAAAATTTAAAGTCCTCTGTCTTGATAATACAACCATTGAAACCACTTTGCATAGTAAATTATTAGAGATGATAGTGGATGATAATCTTAAATTCAACCTACATATACAAAATTGAATAAGGAAAAACTCATCAAAAACTAGGGATGCTTTATAGAATCAAAGACTTTCTCACCGATGCAACTAAAGTTACACTTGCCACTGCTTGTATCCTCCCTGCACTTCATTATGGTGGTAAATTTGCAGCAAATACCCCATTCAGAACCCACCTCTGTATGGCACTACAAAGCTTAAACTGGACTACCCCTTCAACTACCACCTATCAAATTATCCAGAATCCATCTGCTTGTCCAGCACTAAGTAACATCTACACAGCGATGTTCCTAGTCAGTCAATATGATCCAGTGAACAAACTCTCTTGTCTGTCCAAAAATCTATCAAATCTGCTGGGCACTGTCTGTACTCATACCATGGTGCTAAGGCTTAGAGCTCCTTATCTCTATCTATCAGATCAATACCCTCCTTCCCATCCTTCAGAATTATTATGAAAGACTTCCTAGCCAAAAGCTGACTCTGTTCTTGCTCGACAACAGGATACATTATATCCCTAAATGTAGACTAATACCTATTCCTACCTACATCTCCTTAACTATCCCTTCTTCATTCATTTCCTTACTTCTATCAATTTCTCTCCCCCGGCTCTCTAAATTTACCGTAACCCTGTTTTTCTCTCGCTTCCAATTTCAGTTCCTGTTTGTATTACACTAACTCACCTTTAATTTCTCTATAAACTGACTAAAATTTCTCTAACTATTAAATCATTTTCATATAACTTGTACCGATTCTTAACCAATATTTTCATATTATATCTAATCTGGTGTAATTAAACTGTAGTTGTTTTTTTTTTTTTAATGTATTTTTAAAGACTAAAATTATTACTCTTAAAATGCTTTTTAATACTTTGGAGAATTTCTCCCCAGGCCTCTGCTGAAAAGAGGGTCCTACCCATTCAGACTTTCCTGGTAATCAAATATCAATAAATAATTATAAATGTTCATTCTATTGGCCCATTCAAAGCATGATGTGCATCTCTAGGTCTTTTGTTGGCTTTGTTGCCATTTGTTTCTCTCCTTTTAGCTGATACTTCATATCATGGAGTCGTGGGCCTTGTCTGCACCAAGCCTCAATTGCTGTCTTTCTGCTCACCTAAACAGCCTTTCCAAACTCTTCCATTTCATCCACCATGCTACACCCATACATCTGTCACCCCCAAACATGATGATCCTGTTATGTGTTCCCACAGATATGTCTCAGATAAACAAAGATACACACAGTGAAGAATATTGTATCCAGAACCAACTCCTGTGGTACTCTAGTTGTCACTTCTATTATTTCTGACAATCAGCCTCACACTGCCACTTTGTCCTACATTTCAGGTTTGGAGCAGTACAGTTTTTTTTATCTACCCACAGCTGTTCAGTTTCCCTAGCAGACACTTGTGATGATGAGTCAAAGGTTTTGCTGAAGTCAGGTAAACCAAGCCCACTGGTTGTCCACTGACAAGTTGCCTTGCAACCTATTTAAGAAACTAGATCAGTTTAGACTGACAGTTCTTTCTCTTCATGAACCTTGATATTATTTTTGTCTGAATATTTTTATTATTTTGCAAATATTTATTTTTCCCCCTTCTTTACTACCAGACAGAATATCCCTCCTTTCAAAGAGAAGACATCCGTGGACAATCTGCTTGATCTACATTAAATATACTGGGACCCTATCTCCCGTTTGCTAAGGAGACTCAGTGTATGTAATCTGTCTTTCATATGTTCATAGGTTCATACTAGGCTATCTGCCCTAGAGCATTTATAAGCCTAGCCAGAGTGTGTTTGGCTTTCGCCACCCATTTTGAATTAATTTTGCTATGCCCTTTTTCGAGGTTAGTATACTGTGCCTCTGTCTAACAGTGACACAGAAGTGTTACCCGGGGTAAACCTACGATCTCCCATCCACTCATCAAGATTCCTCTTGAAGAGAGTCAATGAGGGACTCTGCCTAACCTGGACTGGGATTTTATTCCAGAGTGAAGGGAGCCTCTGGGTTATGAATCTGTCCCTCCAGCATGTCCTATTTATTTCAGTGCTGAGTTTCAAGTCTCTCGAGCGCATAGCTCGATGGGCTTTGGATTTTCTGAGGTGCAGCATGTCCATTAATTCCGGGTTGGACATGGCTTTATACGTCAGGCACAGATTGCCTCTGAGCAGGTGGTATGCCACTGAGTAGAGCTGGAGTTTCTTTAACCGGGCAGCATATGGCATCTGTTTGAGCCCTTTGATCCTCTTGGTGAGGTACTTTTGGGGTCTTTCCAATTGCTGCAGGTGTCTGGTAAGGTACATCCCAAAAGGGCCATTGTACTCAATTATGGGCCTGATGAGGGATGAGTAAAGAGGCACGATGACCTCCCCTGATCTAGATGTGAATCCCGGATTATCTAAAATGTTTTTCTAACCACTTTGGCCACGTGGTTGTCAAATGAGAGATTGCTATCAACTTGGGTCCCCAGGTCCCTAATTACTTCTTCTGTACTTAATGGATTACCACCGATGTGGTAATTTGTGGGCACTTTGTTTTTGCCAAAGGGGATGACTATACACTTTTTGGCATTTAGCTTGAGGCCATGGCTCTGGCACCAGTTGTCTGTTTCTATGAGGCCCTTTTGGAGGATGCTTGTGTCGGCTGGAGAGTCGATTATGGCGCCCAGTTTGCAGTCATCTGCGAACTTGGTCAGCCACAGTCCTTCCGTGTTGGCCTGTACCTACGAGAAATATATACCGAACAAGAGAGGTCCCAGGACTGAGCCTTGTGGGGGATGCCACTTGTAACTGGTTTGGAGTCTGACATGGCTCCAGCAATTCTAACCATGTGGGTTCTGTCCTTGAGCCAGTTTGCAACCCATCTAGTGACATAGGGGTTTATATTTAAGCTGGTGAGCTTATCTATAATGCCCGAGTGGGGTATTGTATTGAAGGCTTTTGCGAGGTCCATGTAGGCTGTGTGGACCACCTTCCCCTCGTCAATGGCCTTGGTGACTGTTTCAAAGAAATCAACCAGGTTTAAGAGGCAGGATCTGCCCTTAACAAAGCCGAACTGGGTAGGATCCAGTGTCTGTAAGTCCCCAATATTTTTATTTATGAGGTCCATGATGATCCTTTCCATAGCTTTGCAGACCAAGCTAGTCAGGCTTATGGGTCAATAGTTTCCAGGATCCGGTGAGGCACCACCTTTGTGGAGAGGGACCACTGTTGCTGTACGCCACTCTTTGGGTACATATCCTGTAGTAAAGCTGAGATTGAACAGTAGTTTTATGTTTGGGTTTAGCTCTTCTTGGAGTTCATGTAGGACGCAGCCCGGGACACCGTCTGGTCCCATTGATGCTGTGTTTTTTGCTTTGGAGAGGGCAGCTCTTACCTGAGCATCTGAGATGTCAGGGGGGCAGCACTCTGCTGGGATAGATATTTGCCCTTTTGGTGGGGGGGAGAAGTTTGCGCTGAACATGTCAGCTAGGATGTTGGCAATGTCTGTGGGTTCGGTGTATTTTTTGTCATTTTGGACTAATTCTGAGCATATCTGGGAATTTCCACCCAGGTTCCTAACATAACTAAAGAAAGCCTTGTGATTATCCTTAGTGTCCTGTGCAATTTTTCTCTCGAAGCTGGCGTTAGACGATTTTATGAGTGCCCATAGTTTTTTGCTAATACTGATCAGAGATGCCTTCCCTTTTTGGGATTTTGCTCTATCATGTAGTAGCTTCCTCCTTCTATTGTATATTGTTTATGGCTGGGGTCCACCAGACAGGACATCTGCCTTTGGAGGATTGGTTCTTTGATTTATTTGGGATTGCATGATCCATGCATTCCTGAAGGTGTTCATAGAATGCGTTTATAAAGGAGTCTGCGGTCTGGGCCGTATTTTCCACAGGCCCGGGGGCTTTGAAGGATTCCACCTCGGTTTTGAGGAGTGTGAAATTTGCTTTAGAGAATTTTTTCACTGTGGTTTTCAGGGCAGGGGGTGGAGTCGGGATGTGAATATCCAGTGAGATTAGTTTATGGTTTGATCTTACCAGTGAGGGATATACTTCTGGTCTGGAGCATAGAGTCCCCATGTTGGTGATGATCAGGTCCAGTATGTTTTCCCCTCTTGTGGGAGTGGTAACAAGTTGTTTCATAGCATTTGAGTTTATAAATTTTAGGAACCTTTGGGCTAGGGTGTTGGAGCTAGAGTAATGCTCCCAGTCTATGTTTGGGTAGTTGAAGTCGCCCAATATAATGGTGTTTGGAGAGACCTTCATATTTTCCAGTGTTCTCAGGAAGGCCGAGTGGGGTTCCTGGGTTTGGGAGGGTGGTCTGTAGCAGGCTATAAACTGGAAGGCAGTTTTACCCACTGTTAGTTGCACATGGATAGTCTCTGATGCTTCGTGCTGTGCCACCAACCTGGAGGTGTGGGTATCTTTGACGAACATTGATACTCCCCCTCCTTTTGTGGTTCGGTCCAAGTTTTGGGGTCGAAAAGCATGGTATGAGGTATAACCTGATAGTGCTGGGGTGCTCTCTGGAGCCTTGAACCAGGTTTCTGTTACTGCACAGATATCGATGTTCTCCATGCTAAGGAGAGTTTCGAGTGCGTGCATCTTGAGGTTTAGACTTTTGGCGTTGAGTAGCATTACTCTTAGTTTCTTATCCCTTGTGATACCTATGGAGGTGGGTTTGTCTTTTGAGCCTTGCCTAAAAAAGGCACTATGGGGGTAGCAAGAGCCTTTGCCAATATCAGAAAGCCCAGGGGTGACAGGTGCAAGCCATCCCTAGCGAAGCATAGTGGCTTGTCGAGCATGTCATCCCAGGCTGACAGGCATTGGATCCCCTTTGAATGACACCAATATTTAAGCCAGTTGTTGAAATTGATCATCTTGTCTTCATATTGTGGCATCATTCTTGGTGAGGGTAAGATGCTGCTCAAGGTCAGGGTCATACCGGCCTGGGCTACATGCTCAGAGAGCTCCTCTATGTCTCTCTTCATGTAGTCCAGGGAGGTACGTCTCAGGTCATTCACACCAGCATGGACAATGACCGAGTCATATTTCTACTTGCCTTGGAGTGACCTGAGTGCTTGTGTTATGTGGTGGATCCTAGCGCCCGACAGGCAGCTCACCGTGACCTTCTCCTTGTTCAGCCTGGTGAGCGGGACGTCACTGTGCCTGACGATAGAGTCACCTATTACAAGTGTATCAGGTGTGTTGTTTAGCCTTAAGGGCTGTGACTGTTTGGCACACTGGCTTTGTGAGCTATGTGTTGCACGTGTTTTGTTTTAGGGTAGCGGTTGCTTGGGTGTCTGCTTTGGAGGTCTCTGCTGCTTAGGCAGATTTTTATTTAGAGCCTCCGAGTATGTTTTTGTGTGTTTATGTGTTTGGTTTGCTGTCGTGGTAGGTCTATGTGAGACTGGAATTGTAGTGAGTGTGGTTTCCTTCTCCTAAGAAAAATACGCCAAACTGGTGTCTGCCAACCACCACAAATCACCAACCAACCAAAAACTGGAACTGGAAGTGAAGCAAAAGAACCTCTTCCAAAATTGGTTTTAAACGTTTTAATCCACAGTAAAACACAGTAAGCCACGCAAAAAAATACACAATGAATGCCTTCTCACTCAGCGTTTTCGTCACTACTGGACTTCATCAGATGCTGAAACAAAACAACAGTTCCTAGTTACCCTTTTATATATTATTTAAAATCAATCAACCAATCTATTACAAGCCTTCATTACATACTAATTAGTTACTCATTTATTATTCATAAAAATAAATAATTCTAAAAAACACACAATTGTTTTATTAAATAATCCTAAAACCTTTTTTAAAAAATCCTTTTAACTTATTTAAATATTTAAATAAATATATTTATAAAATTGTGCAATTTTATAAATATATTTATTTAAATATTTAAATAAGTTAAAAGGATTTTTTAAAAAAGGTTTTAGGATTATTTAATAAAACAATTGTGTGTTTTTTAGAATTATTTATTTTTATGAATAATAAATGAGTAACTAATTAGTATGTTATGAAGGCTTGTAATAGATTGGTTGATTGATTTTAAATAATATATAAAAGGGTAACTAGGAACTGTTGTTTTGTTTCAGCATCTGATGAAGTCCAGTAGTGACGAAAACGCTGAGTGAGAAGGCGTTCATTGTGTATTTTTTTGCGTGGCTTACTGTGTTTTACTGTGGATTAAAACATTTAAAACCAATTTTGGAAGAGGTTCTTTTGCTTCACTTCCAGTTCCAGTTTTTGGTTTCCTTCTCCTCCTGACTGGTTTCGCCAGTACTGAGTTGAGAGAGCTTTGCCTCCAATATGGCTATATGGTTGCATCTCTCACATGTGTTGGAATTTGTTGGGAGGAGGAGAGGGTTGTCTGTGTACATGAGGCAGTTGTAACATTGCCTCAAGATTCCTAGCTTCACCAGCTGGACTGGAGAGGAGATTGACAACTGACCTTTGAACATGCTAGAATAGTATTGGGAATTCCTTTATAATTGAAAAAAAAGGGCCAATGGGGAACATGGTACTCAAGGGGAGTTTGTGAGGGTGTAGCGCTTTTAATTTTTTAGTGCTGACTTATATAATTGCTTTAGTGAGCAAGTGCCAGGTATCTTAAATGCAATGTGTTAAGAGGTAACTTAAATGCAAAAACGACAAACAGTAACTTTCTTTCAAGTCAAACAAGGAAATAAGTACAGTAAGCAATGCAGATATCACTAGGGATCCACAGAAGCGCTGAAAAAACGCGTTTTAGGTAGAATTAGCGTTTCAGGGAAATAACAAGCAAACAAACAAGCAGCATACAAACACAGCTAGATTCAGCAGGCCTGGATCTAGTCTATGCTACAGCAAGCAAGGTGTACCAATTTCAGTAAGAAACAGTTCAAATATGCAGGCACTATAAGCCTTTAACCAGAAAT
Source organism: Protopterus annectens (assembly GCF_019279795.1). NCBI lineage: Eukaryota > Metazoa > Chordata > Ceratodontiformes > Protopteridae > Protopterus > Protopterus annectens. Next base: position 1,869,057,704 of record NC_056733.1, read on the forward strand.
TCCCAGCTCAGAAGGGCAAAGTCCAGCCTCGCCTCCCACAAGAGTGCAGACCACGAACCTTCTTAATGTAAAATAACTGGCCTGAAGCCCAAGTGCTTAATCCAGAACTAATACACTTTTAGAATAACAGACACTGAGCCCTCAATCAGCAGTTCCCAACTTAGAAGGATGTAAGCTACCTGTCCTGCCACCACAGTGCAGGCCACAAACCTTCCTAATGTAAACCAACTGGTCTGAAGCCCAAGTGCTTAATCCAAAAGACTTAGAATGATAGCTACACTTTAATCAAGTTACTACCAAGCAGTAATAAATACAATTGAATACTTTAAAGAATGCCTGGATTAGTGCTCAAGTTATACAAACAAAGCTAGATTCAACAGGCCTGGATCTAGTCTATGCTACAGCAAACAAGGTGTGCCAATTTCAGTAAGAAGCAGTTTAAATATACAGGTACTATAAGCCTTTAACCAGAAATTCCCAGCTCAGAAGGGCAGAGTCCAGCCTCTCCTCCCACAAGAGTGCAGACCATGAACCCTCTTAATGTAAAATAACTGGCCTGAAGCCCAAGTGCTTAAACCAGAATTAATATACTTTTAGAATAACAGACACTGAGCCCTCAGTCTGCAGTTCCCAACTTAGAAGGATGTAAGCTACCTGTTCTGCCACTACAGTACAGACCACAACATTTCTTAATGTAAAACAACTGGTCTGAAGCCCAAGTGCTTAAACTAAAAGGCTTAGAATGAGTTATAGCAAGCAGTAATAAATGCAATTGAGTACTTTTAAGATGACGCAAAAGCAAAATAAAGTAGGAAGAAACACAAATACAGTAAAAGCAGATACATTTTTTTTTTTTTGAGTGAGCAAATGAGATGGGCCCAGGAGTTACAGGACAGAAACAAGTGCAAATGCAGGCCCTCAAATCAGAAAGTTGAGAGAGATGGAAGACCACCCAAACGGTCAATAACTACAACTTCTGGGCCAGAACCACTCCTTATGTGGTAGACAGGTTACCTAGTGCTTACCACTCCCACTGATAAGCTAGAAGGCTTCCCACCAACACAGAAAGGCTTGGTGGGGCTCAGAAGCTTACATATAGTCCTAGATACAGCAAATCTGTATCTGGAACACTAATTACAGGAAAGGTAGGAAACAGGCTTACAATTTTTTTTTTCCAGAAAAGTAGCAAAAACAGTATTAAAAGCAATTCACATGCAGTGCAAGCTGGCACATGTAGCAATATTAGTCCACACACAGTTTGAAAAAATGTAATTAAATTCTAGCATCTACCTAAACTTGAGCAGCATTCTACCTCAGTGAGCATGAAAGTAGCCTGCCACAGGCCATTGCATAGCCCCCCCCAACCTTGATTTACAATCTACTCCCCTGACTACCTCTATTTAATCTCTCTAAACCTAACTTCTCAGTGGAACCTCTTCTCCTCTGAGTGTGCCTCCCTCCTTTCTCCACTAGGTGGCAGCATACACCTGATAAAAAGGCCAGCAATAATCCTTTTCCCTGCTCCACCAATTTTCTGTGCCTAAAAGTGTCTCTGCCGTACACTAAGGTATCAGTGAAATTACCTCCACACACTTATGCACATTCTTTTAGAGATTGTTCCCTAACCAAACATAAAGTCCTAAGTTATTAACTGAAAAACAAAGTTTGTAAACGTATACCTACACCCTTGCAGTAGTTCTCCTTCTCCAGCCTCAGGTCACTGATTGCTTTTTGGTCCTTCCTGCCTTCTTGGCTCGACATCCCTCCCCCTTCATCCTCTCCCTTCCTAAATCTCCCCCTACTTATCCCCTCCCCCAAGGCTCATTCCCGCCCTGAATGTTATTTCACCAGGATAATATTTGCGGCGCCATTTTTAAATCTGGGCCACATGTGTCCTCTGTGCATTCGGCCCTGTGTCTAGGCTGCTGCTCTCGCTTCCCGGTAAGTGTAGCACAAGAGAGAAGAAAAATAAGTACAACAGAATCAAATGTATCCATGCTTAATGTGCATATGTTGCTAAAAACTACTGAAACTCTCTAATTATAATGCTGCCTTTAACTTTGCTTTATTAATGCTTAATGTGTATATGTTGCTACAAACTACTGAAAATCTCTAATTATACTACCGCCTTTAACATTGCTGTTTAAAATTTTAAACCTACCCAATCTCACCTTGGAGTTGGGTCTGATTTACTCGCTGCTCTGGCAGAGAAGCGTGCATTCTTGTGTTGTATGTCCTTTTTGCTTAGCGTCTGCATTGTGTTCGTATTTTTATACTTTTTTGGGTCTGGTTTACCATTGCTCTGGTAGAACAATTTAGTGTCCTCTGCTCTTTTTGCTTAGTGTATGCTCTAATGTGTCTCTTAAGCAGCACTAGAAGCTGCACACAATGCTAGTGTCTTAGCGAGCTTTATTGATTTGTCGTCGACAATATTTCTTGGTCCAAGTGCTTCCCTATTGCCTAAGGACAGAAATTGTTCACTCTGTATGTAGAGGTGACCTTTTCTATCTGCTGACATGACTTTAAGCGCTAGAATCTTAGCGACCATTAATTTTTATCAGTTAACTGCTTAACAGTGTCTTTTACCTGCAGACTCGGCTTCTAGTATCAGAACTTTAGCGACCATTGATTTTTTAACCTGCAACTGCCCTATTTATCTGCCGACATGCCATTTAGCACTAGAATCCTAGCGACCATTGATTTTAACAGTAAACTGCATAACAGTGTCTTTTTTACTTGTAGACACGGCTTTTACCTTTAGAACCTTAGCAACCATTGATTTTTGTTACCTGCAACTGCATAACAGTGTCTTTACCTGCAGACATGACATTTAGCCTTAGAACCTTAGCAACCATTAACTTTTTAACCTGCTACTTCATAACAGTGTCATTTTCCACCCAACAGAAGCCGTGCCAATTAAGCCAGAATACTGTTGTTTGCTTTTTAGCAACATAGTTTCAGTATTTTTGTAGGCGTTGTTTTTGCTGAAATGTATTTATACATTTCTCTGCATTTCCCTAAGGCCTGCCACAACTGACTGTCATTATGTGTATAATCTGAATGTAATAACTGTATGTACCTGTAGTTATCGCTTTGGATAATTCTTTTACCTAAGAATATTGCTTTATTTATTGCTATTTGGGCAACTAAAATGGTCACTGATTATATTAAGCGTGTATTTTTGCTTAGTACCTGTAATCTAACCTGTTACCTAACTATTGTTTGCATATTGACTTGCGTAAGAAGTTTATTATAATTTGTGGACCTTCTACTGCACTACTGTTTCTGTCTCCATTTTTTCCTGCCTCTCTTCTTCATAAATCTCTCTCACTCAGACAACACTCTTTTCACTTCTCCATTTTTCTCCTCCTCCTACTTCACACTGTAAAAATATCCTCCTATACTCTGTACTCACCTCTTTCTGCACTCTCCTTCTTCCTATTTTCCCCCTACCCCCATTTATAACTTTTTGTTTTTTTCTTTCTCTCCTTTTCAGCTGCTCCCCCGGGTTTTTCCCCTTCTTTACTACCAGACAGAATATCCCTCCTTTCAAAGAGAAGATGTCCGTGGACAATCTGCTTGATCTACATTAAATATACTGGGACCCTATCTCCCCTTTGCTAAGGAGACTCAGTGTATGTAATCTGTCTTTCATATGTTATTCTAGCATCTACATAAACTTGAGCAGTATTCTACCTCGGTGAGCATGAAAGTAGCCTACCACAGACCATTGCATAGGCCCCCCAACCTTGGTTTACAATCTACTCCCCTCACTACCTCTATTTAATCTCTCTAAACTTATCTTCTCAGTGGAACCTCTTCTCCTCTGAGTGTACCTCCCTCCTTTCTCCACTAGGTGGCAGCATACTCCTGATAAAAAGACCAGCAATAATCCTTTTCACTGCTCCACCAATTTTCTGTGCCTAAAAGTGTCTCTGACCTACACTAAGGTATCAGTGAAATTACCTCCACACACTTATGCACATTCTTTTAGAGAGTGTTCCCTAACCAAACATAAAGTCCTAAGTTATTAACTGAAAAACAAAGCTTGTAAACGTATACCTGCATCCTTGCAGTAGTTCTCCTTCTCCGGCCTCAGGTCACTGATTGTTTTTTGGTCCTTCCCGCCTTCTTGGCTCTTCTCACTCCGTTCGCCCTGGGGCTCACTCTGCTCCCCTACCCTGCCCCCAAATTCCACCCGCCCCCAATGGTTCTACATTTATCCTCCTCCTACAAGTCCCTCCCTCTCCACCAACCAATCCTGACACACCTTTCCCCCTCCCCTTCCTCCAATCTACCTACCCCTCACTACCACTCCCCCACCCACCTAATATCACATTACCCTCTTCTCTATCACTTCTGACTGACTCCAACTAACATGCTCACCCATCCTCCTAAAATCCTTTTCTTCTCATCCTTCCCCTTCCTTCTACTATCTCTTTACCATGCCACCTCCTATACTGATTTCCATTTACACCCTCCCCCTTTTCCCCCCACCACCTCTTACATCCCACTTCCACAACATCTCAGCATCTTTAGTGCCCTCCCACCCTATCCTTCTCTTAAAAGTAAAATGTTCCCAATCTCAACTAATTACTACAAACCTAAATCAAATCACTACCAGCCTCTTCTATCAAAATACAAAACTAATAAACGTACTCCCCATTCCACTGACTTTTGCTTAGCTGGCGACATTCACCCCAATCCAGGACCAAATTTCTCTCCAACAAATCACCCCAGCACCAACAACAAATCCTCTAATAAAAACCTCAAGTTCCTCACCATCAACGCCCAAAGCTTAAAAAATAAATTAACCCTCTTCCATGCCTGGCTCAATCACAACTCTCCTGACATAGCAGCCATCTCTGAAACCTGGCTAAAACCTCACATTAGTGACTCTAAATTCCTACCCCCAGGATTTCTTTCTCTCCGATCTGACCACCCTGATAGAAGAGGCGGTGGTGTAGCTTTAATCTACGACAGCCACTTGTCCATTACTCCTTACCCTAATCCCATCCCTTCTTTCAATAATGCTGAACTTGTAATTGGCCTACTAAAAATAAACAACCATAAAAGCATCTGCATCATTTCCCTCTATATTCCTCCTGGTAACAATACCAATACCCTGGAAGACATCCTCTCCTGGAACTCCTCCAACATTAAGCTAGAAACCTTCATTATGGGAGATGTAAATATTGACTGGGGAAAAATCATTAACCCTAATCCCACCATAACAATCAACCTATTCAACTTCACTCATCTTACTAACTCCATTACTAGACCTAACAAAACCAACCCCCAGGCTCCATACTCGACTGGATCCTAGTATCTCATCCTAACAAAGTCATAAAATCTAGTGTCACTCCTGACCCATTAGGAGACCACATCCCTGCCTTCTCCATTCGAGCTACTCCCACCTCCCCATACTCTCACCAGTACATTCATACTCGTAACCTATCTAACTTTAACCTTACTTCTTTCTGTGACTCCATTAAGCTAACTAACTGGAACCCCCTAAAAACACTACCATTAGACGAAGCCGTTAACTATTTCAATTCAACATTCATAACTGTCCTCAACTCCCTAGCTCCTATAAGAACAAAGAGTTAAAACAAAAACCACCCCATGGCTCAGCAAAGATACAAAAAAGATTATGCTGCAAAGGGATAAAACCTGGAAAGCCTACCTCAAACACAAACAGCCAGATATCATCCTTAAATATAAACAGTTGAGAAACCTAGCCAAAAAACAAGTCATTAGAGATAAAAAGTCTTACTACATCAAACTACAAGAAAATCATACAAGAAATCCCAAACAATTCTGGAATTCTATTAATTCCCTCCTTAGGCCAGGTACAAAAAACAACCCCTGTCCTGACACCAGCAAATATGACCTTACCTTGAAATTGCCTCTCTATTCAATTCCTTCTTCACCTCTTCCATCGCTGAGTTAACCAAGACTTTTACCAACAATAACTCTCCTCCCCTCCCTGCTCAATCTTCCCTTCCCCTTCTTTGGAACTCAAACCTGCATCCACCAATCTAATAAAGAAACTTCTCTATAAACTAAAGCCTTGCTTCAATGCCCCTGACAGCATTCTGTCCTCCTTCCTAAAAATAGCATCAGATGCTATTGCTCTGCCTATCAGCATCCTAATTAATAGATCACTACTTGAATCTTATGTACCCAAACTATGGTGTACTGCATTTATTCTTCCACTCCACAAGGGTGACAAAAACTGTAATGTCTCCAATTTCCACCTCATAGCCATCCTTTCCCCATCTCCAAAATCCTTGAAAAATGCATCCACCTGCAGCTCTTGCCATTCCTTACCAAACACCAACTACTTTCTCCTACCCAACACGGCTTCCGCCCAGGACACAGTACTAACTCCTCCCTTCTCTCCTTCTTACACTCTGTCAATTCAGCACGTGACTCCGGTGATATGGTATCCTCTGTTCTGCTGGATTTATCCAAAGCTTTTGATACCTTCTCCCATACCCACCTTCTAAACCATCTCTCTAATCTCAACCTTTGCCAAAAAACTCTTTCCTGGTTCTCCAGCTGTCTTTCAAATGGGTCCCAAGCTGTGAAATGGGGCCAAACCACCTCTACTTTCCTTCCTACCCCCACTGGAGTACCCCAAGGTTCCATACTTGGCCCGTTACTCTTCAATATCTTTATTAATGACTTCCACAAAGCCATTTCTAACACCAATATTGTACAATACGCTGACGATTCCACTTTGATCTGCTGCACCTCTAACCTAACAGAGCTCCAAGCTCTGACACAAAGTGCCTTCTCAACCACTGAAAACTGGACGCTCCAAAATCACCTCTCACTAAATGCAAACAAAACTAAGATTCTTCTTTTCTCCCCCTGAAAATCCTCCACTCTTGATAAAAACTCATTTCAAATTACCAGCCTTAACAACTCCACTATCGAGATCGTACCCTCCGCCAAACTTTTTGGTGTCATGATTGATGATCAACTAAAATTTAATACTCATATCCAGCTAAACATCATGAAAACACACACAAAACTTGGCTTACTGTATAGAAACAACCACTTCCTCTCTCCTCCCACCAGACTAACTCTTGCCTCTGCCTACCTCCTTCCCTCTCTACTGTATGGCGCTCCTCTGCTCACTAATTTATCATCCACACTTACCTCCAAACTGGAACAATGTTACAATAAAATCTCCAGATTTGCCACCAATGCCAAATCCTCCTCTCATCACTGCACCTCCCTTCACTCTTTAAACTGGCTTGAATTCCCCAATCAACTTGACTTTCTCCAAATCACTACAGCCCACATATTATTGTTCCAACCCACTAACTGCCCTGCTCTTTCCAATATACTACAACCTTATACCCCCCCTTAGATCCCTTAGATATTCTCACCAAAACCTGATCACCGTTCAAAAACCCAAGCGCCCAGCTGGTCAGCTTCTCTTATCCTTTACCCTAGCTAAAAAATGGAATGCCCTGCCCTCCACACTAAGGACCTGTAACAACCTTAATAACTTTAAAACCCAACTTCATTCCTACCTCTATCTAAACAGGAAATGCAACTGCACTCTTCAGCCCATACCTCTAAAGCTCTCTTCCCCCTTCACTCTGGGCTAACCTCATTACCTTCCTAACCTCACTCTTAAATGTGGACAGCATAGGTAACTTGTGTCTTTTGGCTTTTCCCGGTTAGAGGTCGCCACAGCGGAACTCCGGTCCACTAATGATTGGCAGTAGATTTTTACATGCCGAGTTGCCATCCCTGATGCACAACCTTCGACTAAGGTACGCCCATTCACGCATGTCTCCACACAGAAGATGCTCTAGCTGAGAATCGAACCGGACAACGTCTTACTGTGAGGTAGGTAACTAAATAGTAAAATCTAGTTTTTATGCTATATGCCTGTTTTTTTTTTTTTCCTCCTGAACAAAATAGAAATTGTTTGTGTTTATTCTTTTTTGTAGCAACCTGTTTGTAATGCATACTGTCTTTGAATTTCATGTAAATAAACTTTGTTTCTATGGAGCTTTTCTCCCCGGGCCTCCACTGAAAACGGGCCCTCAAGCCCAGTGGACCTCCCCGATAATCAATCTGGAATAAGTAAATAAATAAAAATGAAACACTACAGGCTGATATAAAGTAACAAACTGCATAACTGAATGAGTAAGCTTTTGAGATCATGTAACAAATGCCAACAATGTGTAGAAAATTTCAGAGACTTATACCAAATAGTAGTTGCATAAAAGGAAAGATGACATCATACTCTGTACGGTGAATCTCCATAGTGAAAGCTAAATTTAAACGTATTGGGCACATTACAATCAGTAAATAGAGAGGGCAGTGAAATGATACCCGCATATCTGTCTGAAGTATCAGTTTCCCAAGATCTGATATGGGAGCTTCCACGTGGCTGCTAAGATAACAACATGACTTTTACATTTATTTGTTAATTTATAAGCCCTTTTTATATTTTAAAATAGTAGTAGAAAAAATGCCTGTTTTAATATGCATTATGTTAAGCCATTGGGTGGAGATATAGAAATTTATTACTGAAAACTTTATAGTCTGAAGGCTAAAAGTTTCCTTATCAAAGTGATCATCTCTTTTGTACAAAATAGAGACCTGCCATTTAAGTCTTGATAAGATTTTAACCTAGTGGTTACCACACTCTAAACTTTTTCTATACATGAAAATAATCAAAAACATGCATTGTATTAGCATCACTTGGCCCCCAACTTTCACACTGAGTTGAAGAACCTGGGAAATAAGTTGCCATTTTGGTGAGTACAGTATAAGCATTGTTAATAATCATAAACTAGGTATAAAACACATTAATGAAAGGCGTATATAAAATAGATTACTTCCAAATTTTTCTCCATACCTCATTACTGTCATGAGAGTTATCTGATTTCATACATATTCTAGAAAAATGTACATGTAAAGAAGAAATTGTCCAAGTAATAAAAGCATAAGAATTTGAAACTGGTTGAAGTTATGACACTTTCTTTAAGTAACTGCAAATGCACATATTAGAAATTTCAAAGGTAGGAGACACAATCTTTGGAGTGGAGATCTGCCATTTTCTGTGCTCAACTTAGAAGAAGAATTTCACTGGGTGTACCATCTCAAAACTCATACTGTTCTTGATTAAAGACTGCCAGAAAGGTGGAAGCCTTCATCTAATTTATGTTCAAGTGGACTGTCAGCCAGGCACCTCAACTTATGACCCTTCCTTGTAAAGTATTTTTTTGATTTTGCAGTTTTGATAACAATACACAGCATCCTTTAAAGTTTAGGATTTAATGTTAAGTCTGACTAGGCATGTCACATATTTAATTAATACTTAATGCTTAAGGCGGTCTTTCTGCCACAAGGCAGTCATCATTTTTGTTCTGCCAAGCGAAGAAAACATTATGTCCTTACATTTGTTGTGAGGGCTGCAAAGTCATGTGTTCTGGGGAGACATTTTAATAGTGTATATTACTCCTACTACCTCTTCCTACAAAGTCCAGTGGCTTTTCGTTTGCCATGTTACTTTGTGATGAATGTTTGTTATCTTCTACCATTATTAACTTGTATTCAGAAAGAGAATTTTTGAGTTCTGTAATCTCAATACTTTTAATAACAGTCAAAAGACTTACTTGCCATGGTAAACCCAATCTTTTACTTATAGGTTCAGCTCCAACTCCACTCTTAAGATATATAGCTTATTTTTCTTTTTTGTTTATTTGCTTTACTTTGTCTGGCTTTACCTCTTTCTCTGAAGTCATTATTGTTGAAAGTTTAGTTTTAGCAGTTTGGGCTTCCATAATTTCCTGTATTTTCAACTGTTTTATAATTCAGTAAGCAGAAATCCTTTTGCTGTGTAGCCCCACAAAATGCAAATAGCATAGCCTTCTGCTTAGATTTTGCAGATAAATACTTGGAAAAAGCTAAAAGGGAGGTAAAAAAAGTGTGACCTTCAAATGGAGAGCAAGAAGCAAAAGCATCCAGTTTAGGGAGGTTAATCAACACCTGATATCACAAGCTACTGATGCATACTTAGTTGGTCACTTTGAAAATGACCCATGATTTTGTTGTTCTGATGATTATTGCCTTGTAGGAAAACAGCCAGTCTATCCCTCAGGATTTTCTCTGTGACTTTCCCTGCCAGAACTGTTAGGCTAATCAGTCTGTAGTTTCTCAGATTTTTCCTGCAGTCTCCTATCTGTAACAATTAACACCACAAAAAACACTCATCCAGTTGCCAGAAACCAGACAGGATAATTCAAAAATAGTATTTTAATCCACACAAAGGTAAAAAAGACACAGTCAAGCGCTTTCGTCATATCAGACTTCTTCAAAACTGTGTAACACAATAAAATAACAGCTTTTATAAGGGAACACTCCCCCATTTAAATTTTTTTATACATACATTTTATTATGAAAAACTAGTATTTGTATTGGTTAACACTCAGTTCATGTCAGTAGGTTGACTCATACATTTTTTTAAACCAATGTGTAGGATTTTAAGATTTAATTAGTGTGTTAAATGAGGGAGTGTTCTCTTATAAAAGCTGTTATTTTATTGTGTTACACAGTTTTGAAGAAGTCTGATACGACGAAAGCACTTGACTGTGTGGATTAAAATACTATTTTTGAATTATCCTGTCTGGTTTCTGGCAACTGGATGAGTGTTTTTTGTGGTGTTATTGGTTTCGTTTTACCACTCTGCACCTTTTTGTTGTTGTTCTATCTGTAACAATGGAATTGTGTTGAATAGTGAAATTCACTTTACCCGAATGTGAATTTGACAAAAAAAAATTCTGCTTATACAACTTGCAGTGAACTTCGAAGATTTTTTTGTGTGTGTGTGTGTGTTTGGGGGGGGGGTAACTTCCCTGCACCCCCCAATGTAAGGGAATACCCCCCACACCTTCTAAACTTCAATATATCTACTCTTAGTTTGTACTACAGTGAAGAAGGGGGAAACCCCCACTCTTGCAGAAAGTTATTTTGGTAATTTCTCTTCAGTATATTGGCATTCATAGAAATGTCTCTTGGTAGACTGGCAAGATCCCATAGGCATGCCTCTGTTGCTGTATTCCAGTTCTCTGACATTTTTTCCTTGGCGAGTGATCTGTAGAAGAGCTCCAGCATCCGATTTGCAAGGACACTGGTCAGATTTTTGATGACTCTGTGAGGCAGCTCCTCCAGCTGGCAGTGACTGGTTCCCTAGCTCATTAGTTGTTCTATTGTATTTTTGCCATTTTTGCAGTTCTCCTGTGACTTGGCATTTTTTAACATTCAGTTACTGGCGAAAGCGCTTAGTCTTAGGAACTTATTGTGGTCAATAAAGTTGGTGCGTTCCTGGTCATTGTTGGGATTGTTTCTTCACCTTCTCAGTTATTTTCCCTGTTGGGAACTGTTTTTTGCTGTGTTTCGTTTTATATCCTGCATTGCCCAGGACACCTTGGTTTCTTTTAGGTTCATAGGTTCATACTAGGCTATCTGCCCTAGGGCATTTATAAGCCTAGCCAGAGTGTGTTTGGCTTTCGCCACCCATTTTAAATTAATTTTGCTATGCCTTTTTTCGAGGTTAATATACTGTGCCTCTGTCTAACAGTGACACAGAAGTGATACCCGGGGTAAACCTACGATCTCCCATCCACTCATCAAGATTCCTCTTGAAGAGAGTCAATGAGGGACTCTGCCTAACCTGGACTGGGATTTTATTCCAGAGTGAAGGGAGCCTCTGGGTTATGAATCTGTCCCTCCAGCATGTCCTATTTATTTCAGTGCTGAGGTTCAAGTCTCTCGAGCGCGTAGCTCGATGGGATTTGGATTTTCTGAGGTGCAGCATGTTCATTAATACTGGGTTGGACATGGCTTGATACATCAGGCACAGATCGCCTCTGAGCAGGCGGTATGCCACTGAGTAGAGCTGGAGTTTCTTTAACTGGGCAGCATATGGCATCTGTTTCAGCCCTTTGATCCTCTTGGTGAGGTACTTTTGGGGTCTTTCCAGTTGCTGCAGGTGTCTGGTAAGGTACATCCCAAAAGGGGTATTGTACTCAATTATGGGCCTGATGAGGGATGAGTAAAGAGGCACGATGACCTCCCCTGATCTAGATGTGAATCCCTTCATGATTAGGTGGGCTAGATAAAATGTTTTTCTAACCACTTTGGCCACGTGGTTGTCAAATGGGAGATTGCTATCAACTTGGGTCCCCAGGTCCCTAATTACTTCTTATGTACTTAATGGATTACCACTTATGTGGTAATTTGTGGGCACTTGGTTTTTGCCAAAGGGGATGACTATACACTTTTTGGCATTTAGCTTGAGGCCATGGCTCTGGCACCAGTTGTCTGTTTCTATAAGGCCCTTTTGGAGGATGCTTGTGTTGGCTGGAGAGTCGATTATGGCGCCCAGTTTGCAGTCATCTGCGAACTTGGTCAGCCACAGTCCTTCCGTGTTTGCCTGTACCTCCTAGAAATATATACGGAACAAGAGAGGTCCCAGGACTGAGCCTTGTGGGACGCCACTTGTAACTGGTTTGGAGACATGGCTCCAGCAATTCTAACCATGTGGGTTCTGTCCTTGAGCCAGTTTGCAACCCATCTAGTGACATAGGGGTTTATATTTAAGCTGGTGAGCTTATGTATAGTGCCCGAGTGGGGTATTGTATCGAAGGCTTTTGCAAGGTCCAGGTAGGCTGTGTGGACCACCTTCCCCTCGTCAATGGCCTTGGTGACTGTTTCAAAGAAATCAACCAGATTTAAGAGGCAGGATCTGCCCTTAACAAAGCCGAACTGGGTAGGATCCAGTGTCTGTAGGTCCCCAATATCTTTATTTATGAGGTCCATGATGATCCTTTCCATAACTTTGCAGACCAAGCTAGTCAGGCTTATGGGGCGCTAGTTTCCAGGATCTGTTGAGGCAAAACCTTTGTGGAGAGGGACCACTGTTGCTGTACGCCACTCTTTGGGTACATATCCTGTAGTAAGGCTGAGATTGAACAGTAGTTTTATGTTTGGGTTTAGCTCTTCTTGGAGTTCATGTAGGACGCAGCCCGAGACACCGTCCCATTGATGCTGTGTTTTTTGCTTTGGAGAGGGCGGCTCTTACCTGAGCATCTGAGATGTCAGGGGGGCAGCACTCTGCTGGGATAGATATTTGCCCTTTTGGTGAGGAGGGGGGGGGAGAAGTTTGCCAACATCCTAGCTGACAGGTTCAGCGCAATGTCTGTGGGTTTGGTGTATTTTTTGTCATTTTGGACTAATTCTGAGCATATCTGGGAATTCCCACCCAGGTTCCTAACATAACTAAAGAAAGCTTTGTGATTATCCTTAGTGTCCTGTGCAATTTTTCTCTCAAAGCTGGCCTTAGACGATTTTATGAGTGCTCATAGTTTTTTGCTAATACTGATCAGAGATGCCTTCCCTTTTTGGGATTTTGCTCTATCATGTAGTAGCTTCCTCCTTCTATTGTATAGTTTGTTTATGGCTGGGGTCCACCAGACAGGACATCTGCCTTTGGAGGATTGGGTCTTGGTTTTATTTGGGATTGCATGATCCATGCATTCCTGAAGGTGTTCATAGAATGCGTTTATAAAGGATTCTGCGGTCTGGGCCGTATTTTCCACAGGCCCGGGGGCTTTGAAGGATTTCGCCTCTGTTTTGAGGAGTGTGAAATTTGCTTTAGAAGTTTTCACTGTGGTTTTCTGGGCAGGGGTGGGGTCGGGATGTGAATATCCAGTGAGATTAGTTTATGGTCTGATCTTACAGTGAGGGATACACTTCTGGTCTGGAGCATAGAGTCCCCATGTTGGTGATGATCAGGTCCAGTATGTTTTCCCCTCTTGTGGGAGTGGTAACAAGTTGTTCCATAGCATTTGAGTTTATAAATTCTAGGAACATTTGGGCTAGGGTGTTGGAGCTAGAGTAATGCTCCCAGTCTATGTTTGGGTAGTTGAAGTCACCCAATATAATGGTGTTTGGAGAGACCTTCATATTTTCCAGTGTTCTCAGGAAGGCCGAGTGGGGTTCCTGGGTTTGGGAGGGTGGTCTGTAGCAGGCTATAAACTGGAAGGCAGTTTTACCCACTGTTAGTTGCGCATGGATAGTCTCTGATGCTTCATGCTGTGCAACCAATCTGGAGTTGTGGGTATCTTTGACGAATATTGATACTCCCCCTCCTTTTGTGGTTCGGTCAAGTTTTGGGGTCAAAAAGCATGGTATGAGGTATAACCTGGTAGTGCTGGGGTGCTCTCGGGAGCCTTGAACCAGGTTTCTGTTACTGCACAGATATCGATGTTCTCCATGCTAAGGAGAGTTTTGAGTGCGTGCATCTTTTGGTTTAGACTTCTGGCATTGAGTAGCATTACTCTTAGTTTCTTATCCCTTGTGATACCTATGGAGGTGGGTTTGTCTTTTGAGCCTTCCCTAAAAAGGCACTATGGGGGTAGCAAGAGCCTTTGCCAATATCCGAAAGCCCAGGGGTGACAGGTGCAAGCCGTCCCTAGCGAAGCATCGTGGCTTGTCGAGCATGTCATCCAAGGCTGACAGGCATTGTATCCCCTTTGAATGACACCAATACTTAAGCCAATTGTTGACATTGATCATCTTGTCTTCATATTGTGGCATCATTCTTGGTGAGGGTAAGATGCTACTCAAGGTCAGGGTCATACCGGCCTGGGCTACATGCTCATAGAGCTCCTCTATGTCTCTTTTCATGTAGTCCAGGGAGGTACGTCTCAGGTCATTCACACCAGCATGGACAATGACTGAGTCATATTTGTACTTGCCTTGGAGTGACCTGAGTGCGTGTGTTATGTGAAGGATCCTAGCACCCGACAGGCAGCTCACCGTGACCTTCTCCTTGTTCAGCCTGGTGAGCGGGATGTCAGTGTGCCTGACGATAGAGTCACCTATTACAAGTGTATCAGGTGTGTTGTTTAGCCTTAAGGGCTGTGACTGTTCGGCACACTGGCTTTGTGAGCTGTGTGTTGCACGTGTTTTGTTTTGGGGTAGCGGTTGCTTGGGTGTCTGCTTTGGAGGTCTCTTCTGCTTAGGCAGATTTTTATTTAGAGCCTCCAAGTATGTTTTTGTGTGTTTATGTGTTTGGTTTACTGTCGTGGTAGGTCTATGTGAGACTGGAATTGTAGTGAGTGTGGTTTCCTTCTCCTCCTGACTGGTTATGCCAGTACTGAGTTGAGAGAGCTTAGCCTCCAGTTTGGCTATATGGTTGCATCTCTCACATGTGTTGGAATTTGTTGGGAGGAGGAGAGGGTTGTCTGTGTACATGAGGCAGTTGTAACATTGCCTCAAGATTCCCAGATTCACCAGCTGGACCGGAGAGGAGATTGACAACTGACCTTTGGACATGCTAGAATAGTATTGGGAATTCCTTTATAATTGAAAAAAGGGCCAATGGGGAACAAGGTACTCAAGGGGAGTTTGTGAGGGTGTAGTGCTTTTAATTTTTTAGTGCTGACTTAGTGAGCAAATGTCAGGTAACTTAAATGCAATGTGTTACAGGTAACTTAAATGCAAAAACGACAAACAGTAATTTTCTTTCAAGTGAAACAAGGAAATAAGTACAGTAAGCAATGCAGATATCACTAGGGATCCACAGAAGTGCTGAAAAGCCACATTTTAGGTGGAATTAGCGTTTCAGGGAAATAACAAGCAAACAAACAACAAGCATACAAACAAAGCTAGATTCAGCAGGCCTGGATCTATTCTATGCTACAGCAAACAAGGTGTACCAATTTCAGTAAGAAACAGTTCAAATATGTAGGCACTATAAGCCTTTAACCAGAAATTCTCAGCTCAGAAGGGCAGAGTCCAGCCTCTCCTCCCACAAGAGTGCAGACCACGAACCTTCTTAATGTAAAATAACTGGCCTGAAGCCCAAGTGCTTAAACCAGAACTAATACACTTTTAGAATAACAGACACTGAGCCCTCAATCAGCAGTTCCCAACTTAGAAGGATGTAAGCTACCTGTCCTGCCACCACAGTGCAGGCCACAAACCTTCCTAATGTAAAACAACTGGTCTGAAGCCCAAGTGCTTAATCCAAAAGACTTAGAATGATAGCTACACTTTAATCAAGTTACTACCAAGCAGTAATAAATACAGTTGAATACCTTAAAGAATGCCTGGATTAGTGCTCAAGTTATACAAACAAAGCTAGATTCAGCAGGCCTAGATCTAGTCTATGCTACAGCAAACAAGGTGTACCAATTTCAGTAAGAAACAGTTCAAATATGCAGGCACTATAAGCCTTTAACCAGAAATTCCCAGCTCAGAAGGGCAGAGTCCAGCCTCTCCTCCCACAAGAGTGCAGACCACGAACCTTCTTAATGTAAAATAACTGGCCTGAAGCCCAAGTGCTTAAACCAGAACTAATACACTTTTAGAATAACAGACATTGAGCCCTCAATCAGCAGTTCCCAACTTAGAAGGATGTAAGCTACCTGTCCTGCCACCACAGTGCAGGCCACAAACCTTCCTAATGTAAAACAACTGGTCTGAAGCCCAAGTGCTTAATCCAAAAGACTTAGAATGATAGCTACACTTTAATC
This sequence comes from Protopterus annectens, assembly GCF_019279795.1. NCBI lineage: Eukaryota > Metazoa > Chordata > Ceratodontiformes > Protopteridae > Protopterus > Protopterus annectens. The sequence continues at coordinate 1,869,074,284 of NC_056733.1, forward strand.
AAGTTACTACCAAGCAGTAATAAATACAATTGAATACTTTAAAGAATGCCTGGATTAGTGCTGAAGTTATACAAACAAAGCTAGATTCAGCAGGCCTGGATCTAGTCTATGCTACAGCAAACAAGGTGTACCAATTTCAGTAAGAAGCAGTTCAAATATGCAGGCACTATAAGCCTTTAACCAGAAATTCCCAGCTCAGAAGGGCAGAGTCCAGCCTCTCCTCCCACAAGAGTGCAGACCACGAACCCTCTTAATGTAAAATAACTGACCTGAAGCCCAAGTGCTTAAACCAGAATTAATATACTTTTAGAATAACAGACACTGAGCCCTCAATCAGCAGTTCCCAACTTAGAAGGGTGTAAGCTACCTGTTCTGCCACTACAGTGCAGACCACAAACCTTCTTAATGTAAAACAACTGGTCTGAAGCCCAAGTGCTTAAACTAAAAGGCTTAGAATGAGTTACACCAAGCAGTAATAAATACAATTGAGTACTTTTAAGATGACGCAAAAGCAAAATAAAGTAGGAAGAAACACAAATACAGTAAAAGCAGATACGTATGGAGGTAGTACGTATGGAGGCAGCTATCATTGAACTTATTAGTTCTGTACAAAAGCTCACTGCCTTGCTCACCCATCAGGAGATGGGTGAGCGTTCTAGTCCTACGCTAACCAGCACACAGGCAGAATTGTTTATGCTACACTCACCTGTGGTAAGCGGGTCTAATCAGATCAATGCAGGAACTACTCGTGCTGAACCACGAGGATGTGACCTGTTGGAATGGTTCAGAACGCCAGAGCTTGGTTTTTCTGAATGCAATGTTAGGTTGGAGGACAAACCTACATTGCAAAAACAACTTTCTAACTTCGAGATTGTTTGTAAGAAATTTAGAGCACTCCAATTGGACAATGCATTTCTTAATAAATCCTTGGCACTTAAGCAAGTACCCAAAGGGTTGAGGCTGTGGAAGCTACTGTTTGGTAATGAGTAGGAATCCAGCGTGTTTGGGGAATTGGTCAAGCTGTTTGATAAAACAGGTTTGGCACTTTTAGACACACAGCAAATTGGCGGCATTGGAAAAAGAAATTAATGATCTGAAGTAGGCAGACTTCATTTGTCTGCAACCTGTGGGTATCGGATCCGACCTCGGATCCGAGCCGGCATTTCAAAAGCTTTAGGCTCCGAGCTCCTAGCTCCTCCCTCTTACCCATAACCCCTTGCCAAGCCCTGACTGACCTCAGATTTCGTTTGCCGCTTTCAAGTTGCGACGGATTCAGAGCTCCTAGTACAGATAAGCTGTTTTTGACAGAAAAATTTTCTAAAACTTTAACCTTTTTAATTTTATTAGTTAGCAGTGATTGTGTTAGGCTTTCCTCTCTCTTTAGTTTAAACTTTTCACGGGTTTTGCGTAGTTTGTGTGTGTGTGTTTGTTTGAGGCCTGTTAGGGCTTAAAATGTCTGAAGCCCATAAGGCTGTATTCTCCAAATGTACCGAGTGTGGTCATAAGCTGTCCCCAGCAGATGGCCACACTCAGTCGTCATCTTGGGGTTGAACACCTGTCATCTGGTTGTACCATTTGTGCAGGGTTCAACCCCCGAGCTTTGAGGGAGCGGAGGTCGAAGCTGGTGCTGGCGGGACTTCTCCCTCCAGATACCGCTTCGGCTTCTGCCCCTTCTACTCAGCAAGCTGTTGCTGTGGGCTCTCCTCCTCCGGCTGGGACTCAACCTCCCTCTAAAATGCCGGAGGAGAGAGAGTCTTCTAGGGAGAGAGAGAAGAAGGAGAGGCACAGGGAGAGGCACCACAAGCGGAGAGCCAAAACCTCCTGTTCGGCTCCTCCATCTAAGCGGGCCTCCCCTGTGCCTTCTAGCTTTCCTCCTCCTCGGCTCCACTCCCCTCGGTTCTCTCCTGGGCCCGAGGAGGAGGAGGCTAGCCCTTCAGCGAGGTCCCCAAGGCGGCTCTCTAGGTCCGCTTCGGTGGCCTCCACCAGATCCACATTCTCCATGAGTGAAGCAGATATGGACCGGATGATGAGGAAATTCATCCAGGCCCAAATGCAAATGGGAGTGCTCCTAGCCCCCCCACATCCGGGAGAGGCTTCGACCCCTTTTTTCGCCCCTTTGGCTCCTTCTCCGACCCATACCATGGGTTCGGAGCTTTCGGCGCCGGGCAGAGTTGGATCCGGGGGTGGGTCGGATCCGATAGGTCGGCGCACCTCGGATCCGTCCCATCCCTTGAGTGCTTGGTGCCGGACCCGACCTCTCGGAGCCGAGGACCGAGCCTCGGATCCGAGGGAGCTGGTGTGTCTTCGGCTCCGTCTAGGTCGGAGCACACCGGTCTCTCGGATCCGACGGTCTCGGCTCTGGCTCCGATCCGTGCGTCGGATCTGAGTGGGGGTTGGCTCTCGGGGTTTAGAGAAGCTGGCTCCCCCTCGGCCTTCGACGTAGTGGAAAGGGCACTGTTGAGGACTTCCGGACCCCCGGTCCCTGCCACGGCTCCATCCCGCACTCCCTTGCAGTTGGGCCAGGCCCCCACCAGCCGGTCCCAGGGACAGCCCGCCTCGATGTCCCAAGTAGTTCCCTTGGAACATCCAGCTGCGGAAGAGTACTCCTCGGACAGTCCCCCCGAAGAAGTACCTCGGAAGCGTAAGTGCAAAAGGAGGCACATGGACTCCCCCGAGTCCGTTACCGAAGACACAGACTTGGATGAAGGGGAGGGCTCCCCAAGGTCACCCCCTGAAGACGTCTCATTTGGAGACATTATGGAAATGTTGAGGATCAGGGGGGGTGGTCTGGCCCAAGGCCTCCTCAGACGAGTCTGTGTTCTTGGAGGCATTCGAGGCGGGCCCTTCTACCTCTTGGGTGTCCCCTCCTGCCGACCCTCTGGTGGACCTTATATCCATCAGAGCGTGGAAGGATCCGGACACCGTTGAGCCTGTACCTAAGCGTCCGGATCGTATCCTTTCCCCTCCGGCGGACCGCACTCACTGGAGCAAAGGCCCCCCAGTAGATGCCATGATGATGGCTGCAGCCACTAAGAGGGAGTTGGCCCAGGAGAGTCCCTCTATGCATCCTCCGGGCAAGCAGTCCCGCTCGATGGATCGCATTGGGAAGCGAGTTTTCAGTTCAGCAACCTTCTCTTTGAGAGCGCTGAACTACATGGCACACGTCATCAGGATGCAGCGGGATCTGATTAAAGAATACGCTGCATCTCCCCCAGAGTCCATGTCGAGTGAGGATAAACAGGTATACTCCACTCGAATGGCCACTCTCAGATCAGTTTCGAATACATCTATGCGGCTGCTTTCTCACGCTACTGAGGGAGCTGCTAGAGCCAGCGGAGCAGGCCTAGTCATGAGGCGACAGGCCTGGCTCCGCCACTGTGATTTTGCAGAGCTCTTCAAGGCGACCTTCGCGAATGCCCCCTTCGATGGTTCTGCCTTGTTTGGCAAGACTGTTCGCGAAACATTAGTCCAGAGCGAGAAGGACGGGAAGACGCTGTCTGCCGTCGGAGTACGCTTCTCAGCTCCCCAGAGGTCCTTCTCGAAGAACCAAAAGGGAGAGAAGAAGATGTGGTTCCGGAAATTGCAGCAGTCCCAACCTGCTCCGGATAACCAGTCCTTCCGTGGCAGAGGAGGACGGGGAGGTCGCCGTCGTAGAGGCAGGGGGGCTCCTAGCAACTTTGGGTCCAGAGAACCTTTCTCTGATAGGCCCACGCAGCAGCCCTGAAGGGTTGCCCGGCTGTCCGTCTCTGGAGGCAGTCAGGGGGCGTTTTTTGAGGCACCTGACTTCTTGGGAGTCCATCACAACAGACCGTTGGGTGCTTCGTGTGATATCCAGAGGTTATACAATTCCCCTGTACAAGGTCCCCAGATCTCGCAGCCTCCCAGATGTTCCACCCGACCAAAGGGAGGCAGCAGCTATCGAAATTGGACAGCTGCTAGAAAAAAGAGCTATCCAGTCGTCCCCAGATCAAACCGGGTCAGGGTTTTACTCCAGGTTCTTTTTAGTGCCAAAGAAAACGGGGGACTTAAGACCGATCTTAGATCTTTCCCTGCTGAACCTGTCAGTAACCAAGCAAAAGTTCCGGATGGTCACCCTTCAATCTGTACTCCCCCTCTTGAGGGAGAACGACTGGATGTGCTCCATCGACCTCAAGGACGCATACTACCACATTCACATGGACAAACGGTCCAGGAGGTTTCTTCGCTTCCGGCTGGGAGCCAGTCATTATCAGTTCAGGGCCCTTCCCTTTGGTCTCACCTCAGCCCCCAGGGTGTTCACCAAGGTCTTAGCTGTTGTAGCGGCCCACCTGAGGCTCCAGGGATTACAGGTCTTTCCGTACCTGGACGACTGGCTCCTGACAGCATCATCAAGGCATCTTCTGTGCTCAGCCAGGGACTACTTTCTTCGACTAGCCCCAAGGTTGGGCATCACTGTCAACTGGGAGAAATCTTTGCTGCACCCCACACAAGTTATAGATTTCATAGGAGGAAGGCTAAACACCAGGTCAATGCGAGCCTTCCTCACTCCAGACAGAATTGCCAACCTGAAGTGTCATGTAGCAGCGGTCCTGCAACCATTTCCGACTGCAGCTTCGGTCCTGAGGGCCCTAGGTTCGATGGCGGCAGCTATCCCGCTTCTTATTCATGCGCGCCTACGCATGCGGGTTCTTCAATGGACCCTTCAGGTTCAGTGGTCCCCTCTCAGTTCCCCTCTCAACTCTCCGATAGCGGTCAGCAGAGCGTGCAAGGATTCCCTTCTTTGGTGGCTTCTGTCTCCGGAGCCCCTGACAGGGAGACCTTTTTGTGCTGCTTTTCCCCGAGCCACAGTGACCACGGACGCTTCCTGCCTCGGGTGGGGGGGCATTCTGCGGGAAAGATTGTCCAAGGCACGTGGAACCCCACAGAGACGTTGTTGCATATAAATGTCCTGGAAATGAGGGCGGTGCTCCTAGCGTTGCAAGCACTTCACCACGTTCTTCCTTCAGGGACTATTGCGATTCAGACAGACAACATATCGGTAGTCTGGTACATCAATAAACAGAGAGGAACCAGGTCCTATCCCCTTTGTCGAGAGGCCATGAGAGTCTGGGAATGGGCAATTTCCACCAAACGTTTTCTGGTAGCAATGCACATTCCGGGAAAATCCAACATCCTTGCGGACAAACTCAGTCGCACCATTCTGTCACCTCACGAGTGGTCTCTCAATCCTCAGGTAGCGAAGAAGATTTTTGCCATTTGGGGGCAACCCTGTTGCGATCTTTTTGCCTCTCCCTCAAACGCCAAATGCGACAATTTCTTCGCTCTGCTTCCCCCACCAGGGAATTCGAGATGCGCTGGTGCATGCTTGGCCTCCCGGTCTCCTTTATGCCTACCCTCCACTACCTCTGATGCAGAGGCTTCTGCAGAAAGCCAACAGTTTGGGGAGCAGAATGATTCTCATTGCCCCGTTCTGGCCTCGTCAACCCTGGTTCCCCTTTGTATGGTCTCACAAAATCAATCCACCCTGGATTCTGGATCCGATTCCGGATCTCATCTCCCACCCTTTGGGAATTTCGGTTCCCAATCTACACACCCTGAAATTGACAGCTTGGCTGCTCCAGTTCCATCCTTGATTAGGACTCCCGGTATCTCGTCACCGGTCAAGGCCATTTTAGTGGCAGCTCATAAACCTTCCACCATACAGGTTTATCGGAGTAAATGGAAGAGATTCTCTATTTGGGCGGTTCAGAGAACTTTGGATCCTTTCTCAGCACCTATGTCAGCAGTGCTGGATTTTTTAACAGATCTCTTTCATCAAGGGGCAAGTTCTTCCACGATTAAGGTACAATTGGCAGCCATCTCGCATTATCACATTGGTCATGAGACAGCTCCCCTCATGACGGCTAAATTGTGCAAAACCTTTCTCAAAGGGATTTTTTTATTGAGGCCTCCAGTCAAGGAGATTGTACCACCTTGGGATCTATCCTTAGTTCTGCAAGCCCTTACTGCTCCTCCCTTCGAGCCTGCAGCTTCTACAGATCTAAAGTACCTTTCCTGGAAGACTGCCTTCTTAGTAGCTATCACTTCAGCCAGAAGAGTGTCTGAACTTCAGGCTCTATCGTCAAGCCGCCTTACCTTTCTTTCTTTCCAGATAGGGTGTGCCTCAGGACCAATCCATCTTTTCTTCCGAAGGTCTCTTCAGAATCTAATATCAACCAGTCAATCAATTTACCTGTGTTTTTTCCCAAGTACTCAAACAAAGGAGAATACAAATTACATTCTTTGGATGTTCATAGACAATTACGATTTTATATTCACAGAACAGCTGGTCACAGGCAATCAGATCAGCTGTTCGTCTCCTTTGCTAAATTTGCTTTGGGTAAAGCAGTGTCTAAAGTCACACTATCTAGGTGGATTGCTAATTGTATTCTGCAGGCTTATGACACTTCAGGTAGACCTGCTCCTCAGAGGGTTACGGCTCATTCTACTAGGGCAGTCTGCACGTCAGCCGCCTTTAAGTCCCGTGTGTCATTGGATGATATCTGCGTGGCAGCTACTTGGGCCTCGCCTCATACCTTTATTTCTCATTATAAAGTGGATGTTATTTCCAGAGGAAGAGCATCCTTTGGCTCAGCGGTGCTCCGGAACATCCTTCCATGACGGCCGCCCAAGATTCAGGTAGCTGGGGACTCTGTCCCACAGGTTGCAGACAAATGAAGTCTGCCTACTTCAGATTTAGAAGTTATGTACTCACCATAACGTTCCATCTGAGTAGGTGACTTCATTTGGTTGCAACCATCCCCCCCCTCCATCCCCCTGACCTTTATAGAGCGAGTATTATGCTTTTGTTCATGTACTGTAGTCAGTATTATTTAGGCAAACTCAATCTGAGGTCAGTCAGGGCTTGGCAAGGGGTTATGGGTAAGAGGGAGGAGCTAGGAGCTCGGTGCCTAAAGCTTTTGAAATGCCGGCTCGGATCCGAGGTCGGATCCGATACCCACAGGTTGCATCCAGATGAAGTCACCTACTCAGATGGAACGTTATGGTGAGTACATAACTTCTAATTTTACACACTAGTATTGTGAATGATTTGTTGTTTCCGCAATACACTTCCAACTATCAGAAATTGCTTAAAAATGTGGATGAATTTGTTAAGAACAATGTTAACATTAAATGCAAGAAGCTGGCAAGGGACCAAGCTGATTATAAAAACAAATGTGTTTACCCTATGAGGGATTCCAGGCCTATTCATTCTAATGAAGACGTTAACAGCTACGAACAAATTGATAACAATGGGGAGGGTTATTTTTTGGACAATGTCATTTCTGACGGTGACCATATTTTGAACCAACCGCCCCCCCCCCCCCTTGAGGAGGTCGGAGAGGTTAAAGAACCAGAGACAGGGCGAATCTTGGAACCAATACAATGGTCACAATCAGCGCAGGAATTACTACAGCAAAAATCATCAAAGACAAACCAACAACAGATACTAGATGACCCATATAATTCAGACTTATGTTTTGGGTCTGATGGGTTTGATTGTAGTATCATGGACAATTCTGTGAATTTTGACTTTGTTAATTCACCAAGGTACCCTGTGGTATAATTGGTGAAATTGTTGTAAATAATGGTTTACTATCTATAACTTTAGCAGCTTGAATATTAATGAGGCACATTTTAAACTGCTTAGTAAAGGGACTACATTTGTCCCAGTGTTTAAACTTGATGTAGTGGATGACATTACCAGTTTGAAATTCTACACTCGACAATTAAACCTTAGGATGTTTTTTCTGAACACAACAATAATAGTACCAATAACTGCATGGATGTTTTAAAAAGAAAAAGTAAGTTTATTCCCCCTAACCACACGGAGGTCCTCATTTTTGAAAGGATGTGTGAAAAAGAATTTAGAAAAATAATTCAAAACAAAAATACCAACTTTTTTACACAATGTGACAATCTCAGTCATGAGGAAAGACTAATTTTATGGAATTTAGCAAAAAAACAGGGACATTAGGATTATGAAGCCAGATAAGGGTGGGGGGGGCTGTCATTATGGGTCATATAGACTATGTATCCAGGATGCATGTTATTTTGAATGACACAAATACATACCATAGAGTGTCGAAAAATGAAATCAATAGAGCTTATACTGGTGTTTTGTATTTGATGGATGCCCTATACCAAGGTGTGTAAGATGAGAATGAAGTTAAATTTTTGACTGTCCCCCACCCAACCACACCGGTCATTTTCGGGATTCCCAAAATCCACAAAAATGTTAACAACCCACCTTTTAGACCTATAGTGGCAGCCAGGGGCTCCAAGACTGAACCTCTGGTGGCATTTGTGGATGTGGGGTCCCAATGTGTGGTTAATGGCATTGAACATATCCTGAAGGATGCATGGCACTGTTTGGAATGTTTGAGACACATCGACAGTGCTATTCGATATTCTTTCCTCACCATTGATGTGGTGAATTTATTTACAGTCATTCCTTGCAAAGAGGGACTAAACTAGTTTAGAGAATCTTTGCTTACATGTGACAAGATAGACAAAAGCAAGATTGATAAAATGGTGAAATTGATGGAATTGGTTCTTAGGAACAATTATTTAACTTTTGAAGGTGAATTATTTTACCAGATTGCTGGGGTAGCCATGGGTGCCAAATGCGCCCCTGTGTATGCCAATCTGGTTTTGTTATATTGGGAAAGATCTTGCATTTTACACACAAATTTTATGCAAGATATTTTGATGTACAGTTGTTTTCTTGATGACGTCCTGATTTTGTGGAAAGGTAGTGAGGAGGATGCCAAAAATATTTGTAGAGTATTTAAATCACACCACTACCTTCCTTAAATTTACTTACACCTGGCATCAGTCTGAAATTGATTACCTTGACATTCACCTTAAGACTACTGATATGGGGTTGCAAAGTAATATACACAGAAAGAAAACTCATTCAAATTCTCTATTACATTTTAATAGTTGTCATCCTCACCACCAGAGAAAAAGTATTATAAAAGGCCAAATGGTGAGGTTGTCAAGATTGGTCAGTGATGATGAAACTTTCTTGAATGAAATGTACATCTTAGGGCGGATGTTTTTGGAGAGAGGTTACCCACTGAAATTGGTATTATCTATAAAACATGAAGTGGTGTCCAAAAGGTCCATGTCTTTCTCTCCCATTTTAACTTCAGGTATTAAAACTGTGAGTACTTGTAAGAGGGACAATTCTGATGTATTTGTTTTAAAATACAACCCTTTGAGTACCCCTCTCATTGAAATAACTAACAAGCTATGGTAGGTTTGTTTTGATGAGCATACAAAGACAAAGTGGGCGCCCAAACTAAGGTGGTATTTAGTAGGGGGAAAAACATCAAAAACATCTTGGAGATTAAGAAACATAGATGGTATAAATCTTTGATGGTGAAGTGTGGGACATGTAAATTCTGTCGCTACATCAATGATGGGCCATATGTGGCGATTCATGGATATGAATATGCCCTGTCATGCCCATGTAGATGTAGCTGCAACACTACGATGTTGATCTATGTTGCCACATGTGTCAGTTGCCATGCTTTCTACGTAGAAAATAAATCCAAATGCTAAGCGTTCAAAAAACCAACAGAACTAAATGCGACAGAAAGCTGCTCCTCTAAGTGTCTTGAGACGCCGACCTAGTCAAGCAATTAAACTATACTAAGCGGTGAAATAAAATAACATGAAATTTATTAATTTAAAAGTTAAGCGCTTTCACTCGCTGAAACACGAGCTTCTTCAGAACTCCATTGATTTGTAACTGTGTCATTTAAGTAACTTTTTTGGCGCCAAAAGCGCTACAATTGAGTATGAATTTTTAAAGCTGTATACACAGAATATCATTACAATGTCATGATAGTAAATAACGAACGCTACATACATTCACTACTAATACCAACAATACGCAACATCAAAACTTAATAACAATAAAAAATAAAGATAAAAATCAATCCAATGTTTCCATACTGCTTATTATCTAACAAATGCTTAAAATTTTTTAGAATGCTTGATCTTAAAATAATTTATAGAAATTAAATTAATAATGCTGGCTTAATAGTGATGAAATCCTTCAATCCTGGTGCAGTTGAAGCATCTGTATGTAACTGCCACCATATTTCTTTATAGGACAATAATCCTTTGAAATTTCCCCCTCTAGATTCCAATAAAATACTTTCAAGAATAGCGAATTTAAATGTGTGGGTGTGTCCATGTTTTTTAACATGTTTATACAAGACATTTTTCTCATCTCTTGTCTTAATGCTATATAAATGGGCATATATACGTTTGCTCAGCTTTCTTTCCGTTTTACCTATGTAAAATCTGGAACAGGCTGTGCACTTAGCCAAATATACAACCCATCTGGTGTTACAATTTCCACTAATGAATCTTATATGTGTCTTATGTATATTGTCCAAAGTGACACTACATTCTTCTAAAATGGCATGGCATTGTTTACAGTTTCCACACTTGGTGGTCTTCCTATATATCAAGTGTTTACGAATGTCTCCTCCTTCCAGATAACTTTTTATATTCCAACCCATTTTATTAACAAAAGCAGGTTGAGATCCCAATATTTTAACAATTTCTTGATCTGCCATTATAATTTTCCAATTATTAATTATAATCCTCTTAATTTTACTAATATGTGGGCCGTATTCCAAGACACAAGCTCTTCCATAATCAGTAATAGGAAGTGTAGTATCTTGTGCCTGTTTTACACTATTATGGCTACTCGTATGTATTTTGTAACCCAATAGGGGTATATATTTTTTACCCCATTTTCCTGTAATATTTTTACATATACGGTTCATCATATTTATATCATAGCCTCTGTCTCTAAAAAGAGAAATAATAAAAGTAACTTCTTCCAACATCTCAGAATATACGGAGGTCATTCTTATAGCCCGTATAATTTGGCCCCCAAATATATTAACAAATTGTTCTCTCGGATGATTACTAGAAAATTCTAAGTAGCTGTTGGAGAATATATGCTTCCTATATAATCGAGATTTAAAGCTACCATCACCTTTGGAAATATATGTATCAAGATACGGAAGTCCTTCATTACTATCTGAATAGGTGAACTTCAAAAGTTGACTACTAGTGTTCAAAAAATTCACAAATTGGGCTAATATATCCTTATCACCATCCCACAATATATAAATATCATTCAAGTACCGTGAATAGTACCTGATGTATTTATAAAAATCACTAGTAAACAACTTAGTCTCCTTCCATTCAAGCATGACTAAATTGGCATAGATGGTAGCGCATGCCGCTCCCATAGCTACACCTTTAGTTTGCCTGAAATATTCACCCTCATACTCAATATAATTATGTTCCAGTACAATAGACATTAGTTCAATGATCAAACATACTTTATCCCATTCAAGTCCACCGTACTTTCGAATACTATATGCAAAGGCCTCCAATCCAGTATCTTTAGGGATACAGGAAAATAGATCAATAACATCCACAGTAACAAAAAGAAGTTCAGAATGCCACAAATTGACTGGATAATTTTTTAAAAATTCCCACGAATCTTTAACTACATGTGGTACTCTATCATAGATATGTTTGAGAAATCTATCAACAGCTGTCCCTAATGGAAAAGTTTTAGATCTACTTCCAGATATGATAGGTCTAAATGGTGGATTGTCAGTACATTTATGTACTTTTGGTATGCCCTCTATAGAAGCTAAAGCTGGATATTCAACCTTTAAATAGTTATATGTTTCCATCGTAATTCTTTGATCAATAAGAAACTCTTCTATATGTAAATCTATGCGTCTGTAGGCAATATTTATTTCATTTAATGAGACTATCTCGTAATTTCCAGAATTGTACAATAATTCATGAATTTTAGAAGTGTATTCCGTACTGTCATAAAGGACAATTCCTTCCCCTTTGTCGGGTTTCATAATTCTGATGTTCTTATCCCTCCTAAGTTCTAGCAAAAGTTTATATTCATCATCTGGTAAATTGTAATTCATTTTAAAACCTTTGAGATGATTCTGTAATTGATACAGTTGTCTAGAAACTGATTTATCATATACTGAAATAGTAGGGTGCATGGGAGGCATATAAGTGCTTTTCTTCCTTAAGATAACTTGTTCTCTCTGCCTCTTTAATTGGCAGTCTTTGTTGTTGAAAATGATAGCTAAATTGAGTTTTCTAATATATTTTTTAAACTCAGTAAGGCTATCCACTAATCTGAATTTGGTAGTTGGAATAAATTTCATCCCTTTATAAAAAAGTTTGAAGTGTGTAATATTTAATGAAAGTTCTGTATAGTTATAAATGTTAAAATTTTTGTACGTGTTTACTGCACCTTCTTTGGAAATACATTCACACTGCGAAATGTGTGAATGACCTGTCACATTTTCACCTATGACTTCATTTTTGTTACAGTGTCTCTTTTCCTCTTCTGTAACTGTGGACAGTAATTCACTACCACATATTTGAATTTGCTCCAAACTTGTGTATGAGGCCTTGGCAGGTGTCTTTGTAGGTGCTATTAATCCCTGTTGTAATATGCTTGAGGTCTGTTGAGAAATTGTTGATGAGTTTCCTTGGGATGCCCTCCCCATCTTCTGTCCCTTTGTTGTTTTGTATTGCCACCCTGGTATAAAAAATGTGTATTCTCATCCTCCTGCAAATAGTGTTCAAAATCATCTTTGTATCGTGTGTTGGAGGATGTGTTTTTATCATGGTGATTCAAAGGAAACTTTACTGTGTTGTTTTTCTTGACAAAATGTCTCTCTATATATTTTCCCCATATATACGCTGTACTTTTTTGATATTGCTCAATGTCCCTCTGGAGTTTTTGATTTTTCCTTTGATAAGCTTTCTTAGTATTAGATTCAGCTATTTTAAACTGCTTCATATATAGTCTTTCCCACTGAGGAAATAATAAATCATTTAATATTGTGTCATTGAGCTTTTCTACTTCTAACATAACTTTGGCCAACTGTCCATCATTATGTTTACAATAAGATATACCCTGTTCTGTCAACTTATTTTACCAGTTGGATATTTCACCATTTGTTCTACCTTGTTAATTATGTTTAATAAGTACATGCATATATTGTATACCAAATGAATCAAACAATTGATTGAATTCAGATCTAATATCTGTAGTAATTTCTATGCCCATCGGTATTTTGAAAAATCTAAGTCCTTTGGGGACTATTTTAAGCTCTATACATTTCATCAAATATGCATTATCTAACTTGATCATATTAATAATGTTGAGCTTTTTGCCCAGTGTATAGATAATGTCTCTTAAAATACCTTGCAATAAAAATGAATCACTAGGCTTATGTTCCATGATGTTAGTCTGAAAAACACAATTGGTGTCCAAAAAAGGTTTCAATGGGTTAGATAATATTTTGTCCTTTGAATTAGAAGTCTCAGTAATACAAACACAATTGGAGCCACTAGGAATGTCCTGTTCCTTCTGTGCATATGTTCGTTTGAGCATCACCACTTGGGTTTGGTTCCAATCCGTTTTACTTCTTCTTCTGTGTCACCAAAGGAGAAGTCAAATGTAAAGTCTGAAATGCCTAGCCGGCTACTGCTCTTCAGAGTGTTAAGTACTGGGGGAACTGGTAAATCAATAGGACTTATACTGTTGTGCCTTATTTCTTGTCCATTAGGGATATCTGATAAAGTTGGTAGCTGCTCAATAAAAGTGTCACTAAGTCTTTCTGTACTGTCTTTTCTGACAATCCACCATTTAGACCTGCCATATCCGGAAGTAGATCTAAAACTTTTCCATTAGGAACAGCTGTTGATAGATTTCTTAAACACATCTATGATAGAGTACCACATTTAGTTAAAGATTCGTGGGAATTTTTAAAAAAATATCCAGTCAATTTGTGGCATTCTGAACTTCTTTTTGTTACTGTGGATGTTATAGATCTATTTTCCTGTATCCCTAAAGATACTGGATTGGAGGCCTTTGCATATAGTATTCGAAAGTACGGTGGACTTGAATGGGATAAAGTATGTTTGATCATTGAACTAATGTCTATTGTATTGGAACATTATTATATTGAGTACGAGGGTGAATATTTCAGGCAAACTAAAGGTGTAGCTATGGGAGCGGCATGCGCTCCCATCTACGCCAATTTAGTCATGCTTGAATGGGAGGAGACTAAGCTGTTTACTAGTGATTTTTATAAATACATCAGGTACTATTCACGGTACCTGGATGATATTTATATATTGTGGGATGGTGATAAGGATATATTAGCCCAATTTGTGAATTTTTTGAACACTAGTAGTCAATTTTTGAAGTTCACCTATTCAGATAGTAATGAAGGACTTCCGTATCTTGATACATATATTTCCAAAGGTGATGGTAGCTTTAAATCTCGATTTATATAGGAAGCATACATTCTCCAACAGCTACTTAGAATTTTCTAGTAATCATCCGAGAGAACAATTTGCTAATATATTTAGGGGCCAAATTATACGGGCTATAAGAATGACCACCGTATATTCTGAGATGTTGGAAGAAGTTACTTTTATTATTTCTCCTTTTAGAGACAGAGGCTATGATATAAATATGATGAACCATATATGTAAAACTATTACAGGAGAATGGGGTAAAAAATATATACCCCTATTGGGTTACAAAATACATACGAGTAGCCATAATAGTGTAAAACAGGCACAAGATACTACACTTCCTATTACTGATTATAGAAGAGCTTGTGTCTTGGAATATGGCCCATATATTAGTAAAATTAAGAGGATTATAATTAATAATTAGAAAATTATAATGATAGATCAAGAAATTGTTAAAATATTGGGATCTCAACCTGCTTTTGTTAATAAAATGGGTCGAAATATAAAAAGTTATCTGGAAGGAGGAGACATTCATAAACACTTGATATATAGGAAGACCACCAAGTGTGGGAACTGTAAACAATGCCATGCCATTTTAGATGAATGTAGTGTCACTTTGGACAATATACATAAGACACATATAAGATTCGTTAGTGGAAATTGTAACACCAGATGGGTTGTATATTTGGCTAAGTGCACAGCCTGTTCCGGATTTTACATAGGTAAAACGGAAAGAAAGCTGAGCAAACGTATATATGCCCATTTATATAGCATTAAGACAAGAGATGAAAAAATGCCTTGTATAAACACGTTAAAAAACATGGACACACCCACACATTTAAATTCTCTATTCTTGAAAGTATTTTATTGGAATCTAGAGGGGAAAATTTCAAAGGACTATTGTCCTATAAAGAAATATGGTGGCAGTTACATACAGATGCTTCAACTGCACCAGGATTGAATGATTCCATCACTATTAAGCCAGCATTATTAATTTAATTTTTATAAATTTTTATAAATTATTTTAAGATTAATTATTCTAAAAAATTTTTAAGTATTTGTTAGACAACAAGCAGTACGGAAACATCTAATTGATTTTTATTTTTTATCGTCATTAAGTTTTGATGTTGTGTATTGTTGGTATTAGTAGCGAATGTATTTGCGTTCGTTATTTACTATTATGACATTGTAATGATTGTCTGTGTATACAGCTTTAAAAATTCATACTCAATTGTAGCGCTTTTGGTGCCAAAAAAGTTATTTAAATGATACAGTTACAAATTAATGGAGTTCTGAAGAAGCTCGCGTTTCAGCGAGTGAAAGCGCTTAACTTTTAAATTAATAAATTTCATATTATTTTATTTCACCGCTTGGTACAGTTTAATTGCTTGACTAGGTCGGCGTCTCAAGACACTTAGAGGAGCAGCGTTCTGTCGCATTTAGTTCTTATGCTTTCTACGTAGGAAAAACTGTCCGGAAGTTAAAGGACTAGTGCCATTAAAAGGAAGGATGGACACAATGCACTATTATAGTGTTGGTTGCCTCGATTTTAAGAAATGTATTTTCTTTGTTATTGACCATGTGGTACCAAGTTGTAGGGGTGGTGACAATAGACTTCTGGTAGAAAACAAAGAACTTAGGTGGCAACTGAGGCTTAATGCAATGCAGCCACCGGGACTAAATGAAGTTATTTCCCTTATGCTTGTTTTAAAGCAGAGATGTAATATTATCTAACTCATTTAGGTTACTGGTGAGGACGTTTAATTTTGCACCTGAACCAGGCTTTTAATGCTGGGGAACTTTGTGAAAATCCAGTTTGAAACAATGGGCTGGTATAATTGTCTATGAATTTTGTTGGAAAAAAGATACTGTCTTGGTTTTAGCTCGATGAAGTTTATTAGCATTGTCTGTTTCTATTGTTAGCTACATATCATTCACATTTTAGTGTTTTTAACTTTTAGGGAGCCTTTTTCGAAGCATTATTATATGTTTACCAAACCTTTTTAATTAATTGCATTGTTATGACATTTTGTAAAAATATTTACATCACATTAGGCATTATATATATTGTAAAATGTGTGTTTTTACCGGTTGAATATGAAATGTTTTGCACTAGGCACTTTTCAATGGCTGGCTACTGCTATTCACTATCATACTGCTGATGATTGGTTGATTAGATAGTTGTTTGATGGTCTTTAACTATTTATACTGTTGTATTATGATGTTTCCTTTGACTCTGATGAAGCCAATTACTGGCGAAAGCACTTAGTCTTAGGAACTTATTGTGGTCAATAAAGACGGTGTGTTCTTGGTCTTTGTTGGGATTGTTTCTTCACCTTCTCATTTTTTAACATTCTGCCAGGACTTTTGCAGTACTTGGTGTTTGAAATCATTGACTTGCTGTTGAATGGCATAGCTAGCAATTTGCTATTTCTTGTTTACACCTCCTTGGCTCACTGCCTTTGATTTCTACATGTTCATCTGGGAATTTTATGGCACTTTTGCTGCTTGTATACTACCTGATTTCTGTTATTCTTACAAAGGTCTGATTGTTCTTTTTTTTCTTCTATACTACAGTATTTGAGGTCAGAAAGTTTGTCTTGTTAGATGAGAACTTCTCGTTTTGCATAGCTGGATTTAAACTTTTGGAGATTCCTTCAGTAGATACTTGGGAATCTGATCTGAGCAGCCCTTTCTGGCTTCCTGTTATGTCAGAATTGAATTTGTTTTTCTTTGTTTTGTAGCCTTACAACTAACTGTGGCTTTGGATAATATATACTGCAGTCTCATTTGAAGAAAACTGGATCTTGCTTAATTACTTTTCTCATCTGCAGTATTCATCTATGTACATTACTGGAGCTTTTTTCACTGGCATTTTGTTAAAGATGGGATCTCCCCTGAAGGACATTCCTGTTCAACAAATGTAATATGTAAGCA
Source organism: Protopterus annectens (assembly GCF_019279795.1). Taxonomy (NCBI): domain Eukaryota; kingdom Metazoa; phylum Chordata; order Ceratodontiformes; family Protopteridae; genus Protopterus; species Protopterus annectens. The sequence continues at coordinate 1,869,091,594 of NC_056733.1, forward strand.
AAACTAAATAAATAAAATACTGCACTTGCTGCTTGTCCAGTTCTTCAGTTCTCTTTCTGCTTCTAACTCATATCCTGTTTACTGCTATGAACCTCCCTTACTACTGGCTGTTAGTTCATACTAGGTGCACATACCTCTCAGCTGTCCAGATTTTTGCGTCATATTTTTGGTCTGTTACTCTTAATGTTTGTATTTTTCTGGCAAATCTCTGAGGGTTGAACTCCATGAATAATGACATGTGTGAATACTGGTTCCAGATGACTGTCACTGTTGAAGAAGCACACCGATACATGTGAAAAATGGGGAAAAGAGGTTGTGGATGGAGAGGTACATTTACGTTTCAGACTTCAAATCCTCCAGAAAATGCATGACAAAACAAATCCTGTTATTCTAGCAACTTTATAAGACCAATATTTAAAAGGGTCTATATTATATCCTCGAATGCTTAAAAAAGTGAACGCTGATTGATCGAACTTATTTTCGCGAAACTGCAAAATATCGAAGCAGCAGAAACTCGAATTTTTCCTAGGGAAAGAATTTGGTTGTCCGTTTCTGTTGCTTCAGTATTTTCAGTGTTATGGTGGAAGGTTACCGGTCGGATTTAGGTAAGTGTGCGATTGTGTGGATGTGAGTGTTAGGGTAATTTAGGTGAGTTAGGGTTAGGGCTCAGGTTAGGTGTGTGTGCGATTGAGTGGACATGAGGGTTAGGGTGGATTTAAGTGAGTTAGGGTTAGGGAGCGGGTGAGGTGAGTGTGCGATAGTGACGGACCTTAGGGTTTGGGTTAAGGTAAGTGGGTAGTTAGTGGTGTGTGCATAGTTTAGTGTAGGGTTAGGTATCAGATTTTAGGTGTATGTGTGTGGATTTCTGTTTGTTTGGTGTGCTTGTGTTATGTGTATGTGTTTTGGATCAGCGATTTTTTTCCCAGGGAAAAAAAATCGCTGATCTGACAGTTCGAGATTGTAAGATTTCGCTTAAGTTAGGTCGATCAATCAGCGTTTGCTTTTTTAAGCATTCGATGATATAACATAGACCCTATTTAAAATATGTCCTATTTTGGGCCTTTGCCCCCTCTCCCATTATTTTAGGCTTTGTCCAGATTTCTTGAACTGAGAGGTTGAGATGTATTAGGGTACATAAAGATAATTGTTTGCTTTTACCTGCAAAACTTGGTCATCAGTACTAATAAAACATTTTCTTGTATTACATCAGAATTGCATTGCATTCTTTGTCTTATGACTGTTTACTTGTATTACACCACAGTTGCACTGCGTTCTTTGTCTTCAGTTTGAGCTCAGATAATTCAGTTTTGCATTCTTTCTTCTCATGTTGAATTGTTAAAATATTAATTGTCTCTTACTCATTTTACACTATTGTCTGTTTAGTGAATTATGTCATATTCTCCTTTCATTATTTACACTTTCATGTGCAAATTTGCAGTTACTAAATGGAACAATGAGTTTTGAACAAACTGTAGTTAATTTGGCTAAAAGCAGAGACTTCTTACTAATGCTGTATTCATTCAGTCCCTTCAGGATTTCTGTACATGTTTTTAATGTATATAGAAAATACTACATACTGAGAAGGTTGAGGGGTAGTGACCATCATCCTTCTCATCATTCTATGTTTTACATGGTTTGTGTGTCTTACATCGGTCCCAGTATAGATGCTGTACTATAACATGAGACATGGTGTCTACAAAAAATCTGATGCATTTCTAATTTGTTGTATACTGTTTGTGTTCACAATGGAGATTATATGTTAGTTATATTCCCTCTTTGTGGTAGCAGTGCCCATCAATTTCTCTGTTACCCATTATCCATGATGAGATAGGATGGGGGTCATGATCTTTTCTTTCCCACCCCCTATACTTGACACAGGCTTCTAGTGGGGATTAGATCTCCTCCAAGAATGGCACGGACAAAAAAAAACAGACTATGGCTTTAAAAGAAAGGCTCATCCAGACTCTGCTACACTTTGCTGTGAAGGAAAGGTTAGTTTGCTGTTATTTTTTGTATTACTGTATTGCCTTTCTATATTTTGAATACTGTAGTTTGTTTTCTTTACCTTGTGTTTTGCTTGCATTCTGTTTTACAGCATATTAAAACTTCAAAAGAGACCACAGCTCTCTCTGTCCTGAGTCAGGCAGAAATAAGAACTGATTAATTAAGGACTCATTCATAAGACAGAAGAGGTCACTTAAGGTTAATCACTTGTTAACAGAGGGGGTGGAGCTAGGAACTAAAATTTCTATTTAAGGAGTAAACTAAAACATTTCAGAGCTTTACCAGAAAGGCTCATCCAGACTCTGCTACACTTTGCTGTGAAGGAAAGGTTAGTTTGCTGTTATTTTTTGTATTACTGTATTGCCTTTCTATATTTTGAATACTGTAGTTTGTTTTCTTTACCTTGTGTTTTGCTTGCATTCTGTTTTACAGCATATTAAAACTTCAAAAGAGACCACAGCTCTCTCTGTTCTGAGTCAGGCAGAAATAAGAACTGATTAATTAAGGACTCATTCATAAGACAAAAGAGGTCACTTAAGGTTAATCACTTGTTAACAGAGGGGGTGGAGCTAGGAACTAAAATTTCTATTTAAGGAGTAAACTAAAACATTTCAGAGCTTTACCAGAAAGGCTCATCCAGACTCTGCTACACTTTGCTGTGAAGGAAAGGTTAGTTTGCTGTTATTTTTTGTATTACTGTATTGCCTTTCTATATTTTGAATACTGTAGTTTGTTTTCTTTACCTTGTGTTTTGCTTGCATTCTGTTTTACAGCATATTAAAACTTCAAAAGAGACCACAGCTCTCTCTGTTCTGAGTCAGGCAGAAATAAGAACTGATTAATTAAGGACTCATTCATAAGACAGAAGAGGTCACTTAAGGTTAATCACTTGTTAACAGAGGGGTGGAGCTAGGAACTAAAATTTCTATTTAAGGAGTAAACTAAAACATTTCAGAGCTTTACCAGAAAGGCTCATCCAGACTCTGCTACACTTTGCTGTGAAGGAAAGGTTAGTTTGCTGTTATTTTTTGTATTACTGTATTGCCTTTCTATATTTTGAATACTGTAGTTTGTTTTCTTTACCTTGTGTTTTGCTTGCATTCTGTTTTACAGCATATTAAAACTTCAAAAGAGACCACAGCTCTCTCTGTTCTGAGTCAGGCAGAAATAAGAACTGATTAATTAAGGACTCATTCATAAGACAGAAGAGGTCACTTAAGGTTAATCACTTGTTAACAGAGGGGTGGAGCTAGGAACTAAAATTTCTATTTAAGGAGTAAACTAAAACATTTCAGAGCTTTACCAGAAAGGCTCATCCAGACTCTGCTACACTTTGCTGTGAAGGAAAGGTTAGTTTGCTGTTATTTTTTGTATTACTGTATTGCCTTTCTATATTTTGAATACTGTAGTTTGTTTTCTTTACCTTGTGTTTTGCTTGCATTCTGTTTACAGAAGAGGTCACTTAAGGTTAATCACTTGTTAACAAGAGGGGTTGAGCTAGGAAAAAATTTTTATTTAAGAATAAAAAAAAAAATTTCAGAGCTTTACCAGAAAGCATCCAGACTCTGCTACACTTTGCTGTGTGAAGGGAAGGTTAGTTTATTTTTTTTTTTGTATATTTTGTTTTTATATTTTGAATATTGTGTAGTTGTTTTTCTTTACCTTGTGTTTTGCTTGCATTCTGTTTTACAGCATATTAAAACTTCAAAAGAGACCACAGCTCTCTGTTCTGAGTCAGGCAGAAATAAGAACTGATTAATTAAGGACTCATTCATAAGACAGAAGAGGTCACTTAAGGTTAATCACTTGTTAACAGAGGGGGTTGAGCTAGGAACAAAAATTTCTATTTAAGGAGTAAACTAAAACATTTCAGAGCTTTACCAGAAAGGCTCATCCAGACTCTGCTACACTTTGCTGTGAAGGAAAGGTTAGTTTGCTGTTATTTTTTGTATTACTGTATTGCCTTTCTATATTTTGAATACTGTAGTTTGTTTTCTTTACCTTGTGTTTTGCTTGCATTCTGTTTTACAGCATATTAAAATTTCAAAAGAGACCACAGCTCTCTCTGTTCTGAGTCAGGCAGAAATAAGAACTGATTAATTAAGGACTCATTCATAAGACAGAAGAGGTCACTTAAGGTTAATCACTTGTTAACAGAGGGGTGGAGCTAGGAACTAAAATTTCTATTTAAGGAGTAAACTAAAACATTTCAGAGCTTTACCAGAAAGGCTCATCCAGACTCTGCTACACTTTGCTGTGAAGGAAAGGTTAGTTTGCTGTTATTTTTTTGTATTACTGTATTGCCTTTCTATATTTTGAATACTGTAGTTTGTTTTCTTTACCTTGTGTTTTGCTTGCATTCTGTTTTACAGCATATTAAAACTTCAAAAGAGACCACAGCTCTCTCTGTTCTGAGTCAGGCAGAAATAAGAACTGATTAATTAAGGACTCATTCATAAGACAGAAGAGGTCACTTAAGGTTAATCACTTGTTAACAGAGGGGGTGGAGCTAGGAACTAAAATTTCTATTTAAGGAGTAAACTAAAACATTTCAGAGCTTTACCAGAAAGGCTCATCCAGACTCTGCTACACTTTGCTGTGAAGGAAAGGTTAGTTTGCTGTTATTTTTTGTATTACTGTATTGCCTTTCTATATTTTGAATACTGTAGTTTGTTTTCTTTACCTTGTGTTTTGCTTGCATTCTGTTTTACAGCATATTAAAACTTCAAAAGAGACCACAGCTCTCTCTGTTCTGAGTCAGGCAGAAATAAGAACTGATTAATTAAGGACTCATTCATAAGACAGAAGAGGTCACTTAAGGTTAATCACTTGTTAACAGAGGGGTGGAGCTAGGAACTAAAATTTCTATTTAAGGAGTAAACTAAAACATTTCAGAGCTTTACCAGAAAGGCTCATCCAGACTCTGCTACACTTTGCTGTGAAGGAAAGGTTAGTTTGCTGTTATTTTTTGTATTACTGTATTGCCTTTCTATATTTTGAATACTGTAGTTTGTTTTCTTTACCTTGTGTTTTGCTTGCATTCTGTTTTACAGCATATTAAAACTTCAAAAGAGACCACAGCTCTCTCTGTTCTGAGTCAGGCAGAAATAAGAACTGATTAATTAAGGACTCATTCATAAGACAGAAGAGGTCACTTAAGGTTAATCACTTGTTAACAGAGGGGTGGAGCTAGGAACTAAAATTTCTATTTAAGGAGTAAACTAAAACATTTCAGAGCTTTACCAGAAAGGCTCATCCAGACTCTGCTACACTTTGCTGTGAAGGAAAGGTTAGTTTGCTGTTATTTTTGTATTACTGTATTGCCTTTCTATATTTTGAATACTGTAGTTTGTTTTCTTTACCTTGTGTTTTGCTTGCATTCTGTTTTACAGCATATTAAAACTTCAAAAGAGACCACAGCTCTCTCTGTTCTGAGTCAGGCAGAAATAAGAACTGATTAATTAAGGACTCATTCATAAGACAGAAGAGGTCACTTAAGGTTAATCACTTGTTAACAGAGGGGTGGAGCTAGGAACTAAAATTTCTATTTAAGGAGTAAACTAAAACATTTCAGAGCTTTACCAGAAAGGCTCATCCAGACTCTGCTACACTTTGCTGTGAAGGAAAGGTTAGTTTGCTGTTATTTTTTGTATTACTGTATTGCCTTTCTATATTTTGAATACTGTAGTTTGTTTTCTTTACCTTGTGTTTTGCTTGCATTCTGTTTTACAGCATATTAAAACTTCAAAAGAGACCACAGCTCTCTCTGTTCTGAGTCAGGCAGAAATAAGAACTGATTAATTAAGGACTCATTCATAAGACAGAAGAGGTCACTTAAGGTTAATCACTTGTTAACAGAGGGGTGGAGCTAGGAACTAAAATTTCTATTTAAGGAGTAAACTAAAACATTTCAGAGCTTTACCAGAAAGGCTCATCCAGACTCTGCTACACTTTGCTGTGAAGGAAAGGTTAGTTTGCTGTTATTTTTGTATTACTGTATTGCCTTTCTATATTTTGAATACTGTAGTTTGTTTTCTTTACCTTGTGTTTTGCTTGCATTCTGTTTTACAGCATATTAAAACTTCAAAAGAGACCACAGCTCTCTCTGTTCTGAGTCAGGCAGAAATAAGAACTGATTAATTAAGGACTCATTCATAAGACAGAAGAGGTCACTTAAGGTTAATCACTTGTTAACAGAGGGGGTGGAGCTAGGAACTAAAATTTCTATTTAAGGAGTAAACTAAAACATTTCAGAGCTTTACCAGAAAGGCTCATCCAGACTCTGCTACACTTTGCTGTGAAGGAAAGGTTAGTTTGCTGTTATTTTTGTATTACTGTATTGCCTTTCTATATTTTGAATACTGTAGTTTGTTTTCTTTACCTTGTGTTTTGCTTGCATTCTGTTTTACAGCATATTAAAACTTCAAAAGAGACCACAGCTCTCTCTGTTCTGAGTCAGGCAGAAATAAGAACTGATTAATTAAGGACTCATTCATAAGACAGAAGAGGTCACTTAAGGTTAATCACTTGTTAACAGAGGGGTGGAGCTAGGAACTAAAATTTCTATTTAAGGAGTAAACTAAAACATTTCAGAGCTTTACCAGAAAGGCTCATCCAGACTCTGCTACACTTTGCTGTGAAGGAAAGGTTAGTTTGCTGTTATTTTTTGTATTACTGTATTGCCTTTCTATATTTTGAATACTGTAGTTTGTTTTCTTTACCTTGTGTTTTGCTTGCATTCTGTTTTACAGCATATTAAAACTTCAAAAGAGACCACAGCTCTCTCTGTTCTGAGTCAGGCAGAAATAAGAACTGATTAATTAAGGACTCATTCATAAGACAGAAGAGGTCACTTAAGGTTAATCACTTGTTAACAGAGGGGTGGAGCTAGGAACTAAAATTTCTATTTAAGGAGTAAACTAAAACATTTCAGAGCTTTACCAGAAAGGCTCATCCAGACTCTGCTACACTTTGCTGTGAAGGAAAGGTTAGTTTGCTGTTATTTTTTGTATTACTGTATTGCCTTTCTATATTTTGAATACTGTAGTTTGTTTTCTTTACCTTGTGTTTTGCTTGCATTCTGTTTTACAGCATATTAAAACTTCAAAAGAGACCACAGCTCTCTCTGTTCTGAGTCAGGCAGAAATAAGAACTGATTAATTAAGGACTCATTCATAAGACAGAAGAGGTCACTTAAGGTTAATCACTTGTTAACAGAGGGGTGGAGCTAGGAACTAAAATTTCTATTTAAGGAGTAAACTAAAACATTTCAGAGCTTTACCAGAAAGGCTCATCCAGACTCTGCTACACTTTGCTGTGAAGGAAAGGTTAGTTTGCTGTTATTTTTTGTATTACTGTATTGCCTTTCTATATTTTGAATACTGTAGTTTGTTTTCTTTACCTTGTGTTTTGCTTGCATTCTGTTTTACAGCATATTAAAACTTCAAAAGAGACCACAGCTCTCTCTGTTCTGAGTCAGGCAGAAATAAGAACTGATTAATTAAGGACTCATTCATAAGACAGAAGAGGTCACTTAAGGTTAATCACTTGTTAACAGAGGGGTGGAGCTAGGAACTAAAATTTCTATTTAAGGAGTAAACTAAAACATTTCAGAGCTTTACCAGAAAGGCTCATCCAGACTCTGCTACACTTTGCTGTGAAGGAAAGGTTAGTTTGCTGTTATTTTTGTATTACTGTATTGCCTTTCTATATTTTGAATACTGTAGTTTGTTTTCTTTACCTTGTGTTTTGCTTGCATTCTGTTTTACAGCATATTAAAACTTCAAAAGAGACCACAGCTCTCTCTGTTCTGAGTCAGGCAGAAATAAGAACTGATTAATTAAGGACTCATTCATAAGACAGAAGAGGTCACTTAAGGTTAATCACTTGTTAACAGAGGGGTGGAGCTAGGAACTAAAATTTCTATTTAAGGAGTAAACTAAAACATTTCAGAGCTTTACCAGAAAGGCTCATCCAGACTCTGCTACACTTTGCTGTGAAGGAAAGGTTAGTTTGCTGTTATTTTTTGTATTACTGTATTGCCTTTCTATATTTTGAATACTGTAGTTTGTTTTCTTTACCTTGTGTTTTGCTTGCATTCTGTTTTACAGCATATTAAAACTTCAAAAGAGACCACAGCTCTCTCTGTTCTGAGTCAGGCAGAAATAAGAACTGATTAATTAAGGACTCATTCATAAGACAGAAGAGGTCACTTAAGGTTAATCACTTGTTAACAGAGGGGTGGAGCTAGGAACTAAAATTTCTATTTAAGGAGTAAACTAAAACATTTCAGAGCTTTACCAGAAAGGCTCATCCAGACTCTGCTACACTTTGCTGTGAAGGAAAGGTTAGTTTGCTGTTATTTTTTGTATTACTGTATTGCCTTTCTATATTTTGAATACTGTAGTTTGTTTTCTTTACCTTGTGTTTTGCTTGCATTCTGTTTTACAGCATATTAAAACTTCAAAAGAGACCACAGCTCTCTCTGTTCTGAGTCAGGCAGAAATAAGAACTGATTAATTAAGGACTCATTCATAAGACAGAAGAGGTCACTTAAGGTTAATCACTTGTTAACAGAGGGGTGGAGCTAGGAACTAAAATTTCTATTTAAGGAGTAAACTAAAACATTTCAGAGCTTTACCAGAAAGGCTCATCCAGACTCTGCTACACTTTGCTGTGAAGGAAAGGTTAGTTTGCTGTTATTTTTTGTATTACTGTATTGCCTTTCTATATTTTGAATACTGTAGTTTGTTTTCTTTACCTTGTGTTTTGCTTGCATTCTGTTTTACAGCATATTAAAACTTCAAAAGAGACCACAGCTCTCTCTGTTCTGAGTCAGGCAGAAATAAGAACTGATTAATTAAGGACTCATTCATAAGACAGAAGAGGTCACTTAAGGTTAATCACTTGTTAACAGAGGGGGTGGAGCTAGGAACTAAAATTTCTATTTAAGGAGTAAACTAAAACATTTCAGAGCTTTACCAGAAAGGCTCATCCAGACTCTGCTACACTTTGCTGTGAAGGAAAGGTTAGTTTGCTGTTATTTTTGTATTACTGTATTGCCTTTCTATATTTTGAATACTGTAGTTTGTTTTCTTTACCTTGTGTTTTGCTTGCATTCTGTTTTACAGCATATTAAAACTTCAAAAGAGACCACAGCTCTCTCTGTTCTGAGTCAGGCAGAAATAAGAACTGATTAATTAAGGACTCATTCATAAGACAGAAGAGGTCACTTAAGGTTAATCACTTGTTAACAGAGGGGTGGAGCTAGGAACTAAAATTTCTATTTAAGGAGTAAACTAAAACATTTCAGAGCTTTACCAGAAAGGCTCATCCAGACTCTGCTACACTTTGCTGTGAAGGAAAGGTTAGTTTGCTGTTATTTTTTGTATTACTGTATTGCCTTTCTATATTTTGAATACTGTAGTTTGTTTTCTTTACCTTGTGTTTTGCTTGCATTCTGTTTTACAGCATATTAAAACTTCAAAAGAGACCACAGCTCTCTCTGTTCTGAGTCAGGCAGAAATAAGAACTGATTAATTAAGGACTCATTCATAAGACAGAAGAGGTCACTTAAGGTTAATCACTTGTTAACAGAGGGGTGGAGCTAGGAACTAAAATTTCTATTTAAGGAGTAAACTAAAACATTTCAGAGCTTTACCAGAAAGGCTCATCCAGACTCTGCTACACTTTGCTGTGAAGGAAAGGTTAGTTTGCTGTTATTTTTGTATTACTGTATTGCCTTTCTATATTTTGAATACTGTAGTTTGTTTTCTTTACCTTGTGTTTTGCTTGCATTCTGTTTTACAGCATATTAAAACTTCAAAAGAGACCACAGCTCTCTCTGTTCTGAGTCAGGCAGAAATAAGAACTGATTAATTAAGGACTCATTCATAAGACAGAAGAGGTCACTTAAGGTTAATCACTTGTTAACAGAGGGGTGGAGCTAGGAACTAAAATTTCTATTTAAGGAGTAAACTAAAACATTTCAGAGCTTTACCAGAAAGGCTCATCCAGACTCTGCTACACTTTGCTGTGAAGGAAAGGTTAGTTTGCTGTTATTTTTTGTATTACTGTATTGCCTTTCTATATTTTGAATACTGTAGTTTGTTTTCTTTACCTTGTGTTTTGCTTGCATTCTGTTTTACAGCATATTAAAACTTCAAAAGAGACCACAGCTCTCTCTGTTCTGAGTCAGGCAGAAATAAGAACTGATTAATTAAGGACTCATTCATAAGACAGAAGAGGTCACTTAAGGTTAATCACTTGTTAACAGAGGGGTGGAGCTAGGAACTAAAATTTCTATTTAAGGAGTAAACTAAAACATTTCAGAGCTTTACCAGAAAGGCTCATCCAGACTCTGCTACACTTTGCTGTGAAGGAAAGGTTAGTTTGCTGTTATTTTTTGTATTACTGTATTGCCTTTCTATATTTTGAATACTGTAGTTTGTTTTCTTTACCTTGTGTTTTGCTTGCATTCTGTTTTACAGCATATTAAAACTTCAAAAGAGACCACAGCTCTCTCTGTTCTGAGTCAGGCAGAAATAAGAACTGATTAATTAAGGACTCATTCATAAGACAGAAGAGGTCACTTAAGGTTAATCACTTGTTAACAGAGGGGTGGAGCTAGGAACTAAAATTTCTATTTAAGGAGTAAACTAAAACATTTCAGAGCTTTACCAGAAAGGCTCATCCAGACTCTGCTACACTTTGCTGTGAAGGAAAGGTTAGTTTGCTGTTATTTTTGTATTACTGTATTGCCTTTCTATATTTTGAATACTGTAGTTTGTTTTCTTTACCTTGTGTTTTGCTTGCATTCTGTTTTACAGCATATTAAAACTTCAAAAGAGACCACAGCTCTCTCTGTTCTGAGTCAGGCAGAAATAAGAACTGATTAATTAAGGACTCATTCATAAGACAGAAGAGGTCACTTAAGGTTAATCACTTGTTAACAGAGGGGTGGAGCTAGGAACTAAAATTTCTATTTAAGGAGTAAACTAAAACATTTCAGAGCTTTACCAGAAAGGCTCATCCAGACTCTGCTACACTTTGCTGTGAAGGAAAGGTTAGTTTGCTGTTATTTTTTGTATTACTGTATTGCCTTTCTATATTTTGAATACTGTAGTTTGTTTTCTTTACCTTGTGTTTTGCTTGCATTCTGTTTTACAGCATATTAAAACTTCAAAAGAGACCACAGCTCTCTCTGTTCTGAGTCAGGCAGAAATAAGAACTGATTAATTAAGGACTCATTCATAAGACAGAAGAGGTCACTTAAGGTTAATCACTTGTTAACAGAGGGGTGGAGCTAGGAACTAAAATTTCTATTTAAGGAGTAAACTAAAACATTTCAGAGCTTTACCAGAAAGGCTCATCCAGACTCTGCTACACTTTGCTGTGAAGGAAAGGTTAGTTTGCTGTTATTTTTGTATTACTGTATTGCCTTTCTATATTTTGAATACTGTAGTTTGTTTTCTTTACCTTGTGTTTTGCTTGCATTCTGTTTTACAGCATATTAAAACTTCAAAAGAGACCACAGCTCTCTCTGTTCTGAGTCAGGCAGAAATAAGAACTGATTAATTAAGGACTCATTCATAAGACAGAAGAGGTCACTTAAGGTTAATCACTTGTTAACAGAGGGGTGGAGCTAGGAACTAAAATTTCTATTTAAGGAGTAAACTAAAACATTTCAGAGCTTTACCAGAAAGGCTCATCCAGACTCTGCTACACTTTGCTGTGAAGGAAAGGTTAGTTTGCTGTTATTTTTGTATTACTGTATTGCCTTTCTATATTTTGAATACTGTAGTTTGTTTTCTTTACCTTGTGTTTTGCTTGCATTCTGTTTTACAGCATATTAAAACTTCAAAAGAGACCACAGCTCTCTCTGTTCTGAGTCAGGCAGAAATAAG